>NW_027498117.1:0-126785 GCF_021521415.1 Bidens hawaiensis
TATGTATCAGTTTAGATCAATGTCTTTGAGACGACTAATATATTACTCATGTTTGGGTTCACATGTTCAACCCCTAACAACTAGACTCGATAAACAACCAGTTTACATTATTCATTATCCTTTTTTTAGTTTTTTTAGTTTGGTATTACTTAACGTTTAACTGAGAGTCTATAAAGTTTTACCAAGAACCCCTACAAGTGATTTTGATGTGCAGGACAAAAAAAAACGAAAAAGTTAAAATGTTGCCTAAAAACCGAGTGTATCCACATAGCCCGTGCCAAAGTTCTACATTAAGTCATATTGCGTTAGGGGCTTTGGGATTTTTGTTAACTTGTTGACCAAGTCGGGTTAAGATAACAAATATTCCTCAATCAAGTTAGGTTATTCAACCAATTCGGGTTAAGATAACAAACATGACATATTGGTCAACATTATTAGAATAACAAAATAATATATATATTAAGATAGATATTAGAGAATCTTTTAAATGTTTATGGTTATCTCTTACAATTTGTATTTATCTCTTTCATATGTATCTTCCCTATTTAAAGGGCTTTGCTAATAACATTCATGGAGGGTTTCGATCCTATTTACTATTATGGTATCAAAGCATTATTTTTTCTAGAGCATTCACAGCCGTCATCCTCACATTCACGTCCCCTGTCCTATTTTTTTATGGTTTCCCGTTCTCACCATGTCCGGCGAAAAACGACATGAATCTTCTTCCTCGACATGGCCGATCACAAAGCATTACACCCGGTTTATTCCGTCACAAATATAAAAAAACAAAATCCAAACTCTCGACGGCACCACTTGCACCTATCCGGCCTGGATTAAATTGTTCACGCTTCACGCACGAGATTATAAAGTACTTCATCATATTGACGGAACCGAGTCTCCGGAAAAAGACCATGCAACTTACGAGACATGGGCAAAATCGACGCGATTGTGCTTCAATGGATATACGGGACAATCTCAAAGCCGTACCTCGCACGTGTTTTGGATACAAACACCACCGTGCAACAGGTCTGAAACAAACTTAAAAATATTCTTTATCTAACAAAAAGGCTCGTGCTGCAGCTTTGGAAAAGAGGTTTACGAACCTAACCTTAGCTTCGTGTTCCTCCTTGGATGATTACTATCAAATGCTCCAAGACTTGGCAGAATAGTTGACGATGTCGATCATGTGGTCGATGAATCGAGATTGGTGGTTCAGTTGGTTAACGGACCCTCGAAGGAGTTCGATGTATGTGCTACGGTGATAAACCAAAACGATACAAGTTGGGACGATGCGATAGAAGCAATTGATCTTGAAAAGCAAAGGCAAGTTGCGAGGGCGGAACAAAATAATTCCGCATTGGTTGCACCCGCAGACGGCCAGAACAGGCAAAACATTGGATCGGTCAATAACAGTGGCACTAATAATTTTCAAAGTGGTTCTCAACAACAACCTACTAGTTCCTCTCCAAATACCAATTATTTTGGCAACAATTACTAACCCGAATACCATGGTCGTGGACGCGGTAGAAGGGGTGGTCACGGTAATTGCAGAAACGGGGGTCGGTTCTAACAATACGCACCAAACAGTTACTATCCACAGCAGTGGTTTTGGACCACACCCCCTCCTTTCCCACATCCGGCCCAAGGGATGTGGCCTAATCAATGGGGCGGACCACAACAGCCCACTGGACTCGGCCGTCCCACTTCGACTCAACATATAACCAACAGACGGGAACTTATTTTAATAATATGGCCCATGCCAATGTTGCCTTAGCTCCTCCCAGCTTCACAACCCAACAACAATTCAATTGGCTAAATCCGCAAGAATTGGGTAAAGCACTTCAGGCAGTCAATTTGAATAACGATCAATGGTTTATAAACTCGGGAGCCTCCTCGCATCTCACTGCCAACCCGGGTAAGATACAACATCCTAATGATTTTTTTTTTTAATTGTAAAAGTTTCGTTGGTAATGCCAAAAAATTACCGGTCACCGGCTCAGGCCATTCCTCGTACCAAATACCAAGTCGTGCCTTTAAAATTAACGATATACTTTTAGCACAAGTCTTTAAAGACCTTCTTTCTGTCCGTAAATGTTCAACTGATAACCAAGTTTTGATTGATTTTGACCCTTATGGTTTTTCTTTGAAGGACCTCGCGACGAGAAGGCTAATTTCTAGAGACGAAAGCATCGGGGACCTCTATCCTTTCACGAAGCCGACGTATCCATCCACTTGCCTTGTGGCGTCCTCGACTTCTAATTGGCACAATCAACTTGGTCATCCCGGTGTTCAAGCTTTACATTTATTGTCTCGTCGTTTCTTTATTTCATGTAATCAACATTCAGGTTTTGATTTATGTCATGCATGTCAAATTTCGAATAGTAAATGTTTGCCTTTTTTTATTCTAATCGTCTACTCTTGCACCGTTTGATATCATACATTGCAATTTGTGGACATCTCCAGTAATTAGTAATAATGGATATAAATACTACATGGTTCTAATCGATAATTATACTCAATATGTATGGGTTTATCCATTAAAATGCAAGTCCAAAAATTTTCACACTTTCTTTAAGTTTCATCGCCTAATCGAAACCCAATTTAATATTAAAGTTAAATCGTTTCAATGTGACCTTAGTGGTGAGTTTGATAACAACGGGCTTCATAATTTTGCCACAACCCAAGGACTTGTATTTCATTTTTCTTGTCCCCAAACCTCTCCACAAAATGGTAAGACGGAACGAATGATTCGTCACATAAACGACATCATTTGTCCACTCCTTATGCAAGCCAATCTTCCACCCTCCTATTGGGTTGAAGCCTTACACGTCGCCGCTTACCTCCATAATATACTTCCTACTAAACACCTCAATCTATTTACACCAACATTTGCCCTCTTTCATCGACACCCCACCTACGATCATCTTCGCGTCTTCGGTTGTGCGTGTTACCCAAATCTATCCACGACCCAACAACACAAATTGTCACCGAGATCGACAAAATGCTTGTTTTTGGGATATCCTCCTAATTTTTGGGGATATAGGTGCCTCGAGATAGCCACATGATGCGTTCATATTTCTTGTCACGTAATTTTTTACGAGAACAACTTTCCATTCACTACACCCATTAATTCATCACATTATAAATTTCTTGATGATCCCCAAACCTTCTCGATTTTCAGTTCCTTCCCACCCAACAATCAACAAACTCAGCCCAATCCTCCACTACCCATCCACCGACCCAATTCCCTCTGAAAGCCCACCATGAAATCCATCCAAACTCCACACCCCCTGTTACCCAAAATACATCCAGCACTCCCCTTAACACATCTAAGGCCCAACCAATCCACAGCCAATCAACCTAACCAACCTACAGTTGCTACACAACCTGTCGAACCACTAGCCATTCCCCATGTTCCGGTCCATACCGATTCAAACCCCAACCCCATGACAACCCGCTCAAAGGCAGATGTCACAAAACCGAACCCAAAATAAAATTTGAATACCGCTCGCTCTGAAAATATCTCCCCTATACATGTCCCCTACAAACATGCCCTAGCTGACCCTTTTGGAAACATGCGATAACCAACAAATTTAAAGCATTAAAGGATAATGGCATGTGGGATCTTGTGTCATACCCGGCCAATCACCCCGTTATTAAATGTCTTTGGTTGTTCAGACATAAGTTTTGTGATAATGGCTCACTTGAAAGATACAAAGCGCGATTGGTGGTGAATGGTAAATCTCAAACCACCGCGGTAGATTGTTATGAGACGTTCAGCCCGGTTGTTAAACCGGCTACTATTAGAACTATATTGTCGTTCGGCCTTAGAAAGGGTGGGCTATGCATCGTTAGATGTTAAGAACGCTTTCTTACATGGGAATTTATAGAAAACTGTTTTTATGTATCAACCTGCAGGTTTTGTTGATCCATCGGATCCTAACCATGTTTGTAGACTGAAGAAATCCTTTTATGGGTTGAAACAGGCTCCTAGGGCGTGGTACACACGGTTCTCCAAATTCATCACTAAAAGGGGTTTCAAGAGTAGCATATGTGATAGCTCGTTATTTAACTATAAAAACATGAACGATGTGGCGTATCTTTTACTTTACGTTGATGACATTGTTCTTACCGCCTCATCGATACGGTTGGTTTCCACAGTTATTCGAGAGCTATCAGCCGGAGTTTTCTATGACCGATCTAGGTCCGTTACATCACTTCTTGGGTATCTCGGTCACCTGGGATGCTCAGGGGTTGTTTCTTTCACAAGCACAGTATGCAACAGAGATTCTTGCACGGGCGAACATGTCAAACTGCAAACTGTGTGCCACACCGGTCGATACTGGGGCAAAACTTCATGCCAAGGCCGGACCCCTTTTAGAAGATGGTGCTGAATATCGAAGCCTAGCTGGGGCTCTACAATATCTTACGTTCACTCAAGCGGACATCACATATGTGGTTCAACAACCGCGCCTGTTTATGCATGCGCCTAGAGAACCACATCTTGCTTTCATTAAATGACTTATTCGGTATGTCAGCGGTACTTTACACCATGGGCTATACTTATCAGTCACCCCCGTCTCTTCGTTAACCGCGTATTCAGATGTAGACTGGGGTGGTTTTCTTAACTCTCGAAGAACTACATCAAGGTATTGCGTGTTTTTGGATGCCAACTTAGTTTCTTGGTCTTCTAAACGTCAGCCCACTATTTCTCGGTCGAGTGCGGAGGCAGAATATAGATGTGTAGCAAACACGGTTGCAGAAATAGCGTGGTTGAGAAATCTTTTGCTAGAATTACATTTATCGCTTGATCGAGCTTCAATTGTTTATTGTGATAATCTATCGGCGGTTTATCTTTTGGGCAATCCTGTGCAACATCAGCGTACTAAACACATCGAGATTGATATTCATTTCGTAAGAGAACATGTTCGCTTGGGAAGAATTCGAGTTTTGCATATTCCCGCACCATATCACTACGCTGACACTTTTACGAAAGGTCTACCTCGTCTACTCTTCGAAAGTTTCATATCCAGTTTGAGCGTGCTAGAGGCTCGACCTGCGGGGACGTATTAGAATAACAAATTAAGAGATATAATAAGATAAATATTAGAGAATCTTTTAAACATTTATAGTTATCTCTTATAATTTGTATTTATCTCTTTCATATGTATCTTCCCTATTTAAAGGGCTTTACTAATAACATTCATGGAGAGTTTTGATCCTATTTATTATTAAACATGGATGGATCATCTGATGTTATCCTCCATGAGCTACACCATGTGTGTTATGAGAATGAAGGTAGTCCCGAGGGTTGATAAGGGTTGGGATACCATTAACCCGGGCATCACCTACGCTGATAAAAATAACATGGTTGCAGCTATGTTTTTTAATCATAACCTGAAACCTAGATAATGCAGATTGAATATCAAAAAAACGTTTAAGGACATGTGGGAAGCAATTAAAACTCGACACTTAGGTGTTGATTGAGTTTGATTGAGAAGCGCGACTCCAAACTCTGATGATGGAATCTGGCAACTTGAAGATGATCAAGTCAGAAAAAGATAACTTCGTCGGTAAGTTATCGAGCCTTGCTCGAAATCAACAACCGCATGACAAGCAGTTGAGCTTTGAAAGATGTTAAGCGATATAACTAGATAACCACAACAAAATTTATCTTCTATAACATATCCGCTATAGCCCTCGTGAATATCTCATATTATATAAAGCCACGTTTTCATTACATACGAGAATGTGTTGAAGGGAACGAGATGGATGTTGAACACATAAATGGAACGGAGCAGTGAGTTGATGTGTTGACTAAAGCCCTTGCAAAGTTAAGTTTCAAGAGATGCACAATCTTCATTGAGTGAGAGACCTCCATGGATTCAACTTTACAATTTCAGGGGTAATTTTTAGCTGAAGACGCTTCGATTTTATCGGGTTGATTCGTGAAGATGCGAGACTTGGTTCAACAAAGTTTTTGATATCATAAGTTAAGGGGATGATTGTAAGGCTAATTTTAGTGACTTTCGATATCAAATTACGAAACTCGTTAAATATATTTTGGTCAAGTTAATAATTAAAGTGAGCGGCAAAAACCGGACACAAAACAAGAGCTTCGGGACACGCGTTTAGCTTCAACGAGACTAGGCTTCTAGAATGTTTGTATTTGGCTATATATATGACTTTATTTGTCATTTGTAGGGTGTTTTCACCCACCTAAGGGGAGCTCGCCTTGGGTGAGGTTGGTTCTTTGTTATCAATATAAATATTTTAACCAACAACGAGCTCGTTCGTTTATATCTTATCGTTATATTATTTATGTTCGGTCGTTTGAATTCACCGCACCCGTCTCGACACATTTATCGAGAGCAAAACCGTTCGGTGGTCATTTGGGACCTACAACTGGTATCAGAGCGGGTCGAATTTTATGATTCAACTTTTCTCTTGATATTCGGGTTTTATTTTGTGACAACCGGTAAATTCCCAAACCCATAAGCTAAGTAATCAACCTAATAATTAGGTGATTGTAAATATTAAGCGCGTGCATTTGTTATGTGCGCCCTGCGCGAGCGCGCCATGTTAGTCAGCGCGTGCAGTTGTTATGTGCAACCTGCGCGAGCGCACCATGTTAAGAACCAGCGTGAGCATTTGTTATATGCGCCATGCGTGAACGTTTTGGCCTTATGTTTTTCATGAAACTTTATGTTGCCTAAATGGGTTGACCGTCACGCATGAGGCTAAGGCGGGTGCATCCCAAAACCAATTATGCGCGTGCGGGAGGGGAACTAACATACCCGCATGGCGGGAACGTTGAGAGCTAGTTTGTCTGAAGCTCCAAGATGGAATTGACTTCAACATGACTGATCACTATGTTGAAATACCAAGACCACCTGGAGAATCTACAAATGAAACTCAAATGTCCCTAACTGCGAGAAGGTTACGTATCTACCCGCAGCAAAGAAATGTCCTACACGCAGAAAGCTATGCGCACAAAGTTATACGCGCAGAACACTTAGTCTATTCTCCAGTTATAAGGAGATTACTCCCGCCCGAAAGGAAACAGTAGCGTGTTTCAGAGATTTTCCACTTTTTACTGTACACTGACAAAAGTACCTGAAAAAGCACACTGTAACATGAAAAGTCAACTGTCAGCCACCCTATTCTCACCAACCCCAGACCTGCATGTTCTGTCCAAATCAAATCAAAATCTTTTATCCACCACTCCACTCTTAAGTAAATAATAATAACTTCCATACTTTATCATCATTACATTTAGATATGAAAAGATTTCAATCCCCTAAAGCAAGGGACTGTGTTCCCTTGAGTTTGCCTATAAATATGTAACCTAAATCATCACTCAAAACACACTTCAAAGAACTGCAAACTTGCACTAATCATCTCCCAAGCATCCATTATTTTCGATTCCGTTCCAGTTACTAGGTAAGCCGAGGTTATAAACTTGAGATCTACTTTCCAAACCTTATATTCTCCTATTTCTTATATACTTCTTGCTATTTCATCGTATTCTAGACCTTCAAATTCAAAGACCAACACCAAGAAAACCCGAATCTCGACTAAATCCCTTAACAAGAACCACAGGTGAGTCTCACAGCCCCTATTTTCACTGTTTTCACTGTTTTTAAACTACTTTCGGGGCGAGGGACACGTACTTAAATAATGTTTTATCATGGTATACTTACAAGCTATGCAAACGATTACGTGTTTAAGTTATGTTTCATGATGAGCAATGCGAACAGTTATCTATGGTATTTCAATGTTAGTGCACCAGATTCGAGTAAGTGATCACTCTACCATTGGAACTCTAAGGGTAGGGACTGCTGGTTTGATCCGCCCACTCGTAGGGGTCGCACCTCTTACACAGACGAGTGCCTAGTATGGTCATGGGGCAGTACTATGGGTTTGAGCCCGCTCGTAGAGGTCGCTCCTCTTACGCAGACGAGCGCCTTGTTTTCCGGCACAACGTCCGCGCGTAACCCGCGGGACGGTATTACAGTATTATTCGCTCGTAGTGGCAGCGCCACTTAGACGAGCACAGTTTTCCAGAAGTGTCCGCGCGTAACCCGCGGGACGGTATTACATTATTTTAGCTCGTAGTGGCAGCGCCACTTACACAGACGAGCACAGTTCCCAGAAATGTTCGCGCGTAAACCGCGCAACGAGTTTATCAGAATATGTTGATAGATCTATGTTTTACCAAGCATGTGTTTAATAATGCTATCAGAATTATGTTTCAGAATGATTTGTATCGAGATTATGATGCAATACGATTTATCAAGTTACTAAAACTTGTGAACTCACTCAGTTTATACTGATTCAAATATTTTTACGTGTCTTTCAGGAGATAACTAGGTAGCGCATGGAGTCACACTTAGAGCACCTCACGCTGAACATCTAAAACTAGCTTTTTGGAAGATTTTAGTTCTATCCCTTCGATGCGCGTGGTTGTACCCGCCGCGCAAAGGGGATATGGCGTGGAAATCTTCAACAGTTTTTATACTTGGATGTTTTTATGTAATCTTTAAACAATGTAATGTATTTGTATTAAACATTTCATGCGCAATGAAAATCTTTGAATGTTTTGCAATGGCCCGTGCTTAATTATCAATCCCCACTCGTGCACGCCCGGCTGTTTCCGCCGCTCAGGGCCGGGTGTGACAGATTGGTATCAGAGCACTGGTTATAGCGAACTAGGAAAAGAAGTTTTAACCTAGACTATAACCGTTGGGGAATCGCATGAAATATTTTTCAAAGAAAATATTTTCAAAAGAAACTATACACACACTTAGGAACACGGGTCACACTGTCTAGTAAATAATGATAACATAATGTACTCAGAGTACATGCGCTAAGTCTAATATATTTTCACCCTGTTTAAGCAAGAATGCCTCCAACCAGAGCCAAGGGAATTACCATGACGCCCGAGGAACTCGCGGAAATAATCGCGCAAGCGATCGCAACACATGAGGCCAGCAAGGCCGAATCAAGTCAGGGTCGTCAGAACGAGACCCCAGAACCCGAATCAGGAGCCTTGGACAAAGGATGCTCCTATAAGACATTCATGGCCTGTAAGCCTTGGCCATTCAAGGGAACCGAAGGGGCCATTGGGCTCTACAACTGGATTGACAAGATGGAGACAGTTCTCTCCATTAGCGGATGTAGTGAGAACCAGAAGGTCCTTTACGCGACCTGCATGTTCCAAGAGGCAGCTTCGTCTTGGTGGAAGCTTCAAACGAAAACTTTGGGGCGAGAAGTTGCTCTCCACAAGACCTGGGAGGAACTGAAGGAAATGATGATGAGAAAGTTCTGCTCTCGCGCAGAAATCCAGAGTCTGCAGCAGGAATTCTGGAACCACACCATGGTAGGAACGGATATCGACGCCTACAACAACCGGTTCAATGAGCTTTGCCAGTTGGTGCCAGACATGGCAAACACGGAGGAAAAGAAGATCGAGAGGTATATTTTTGGGTTACCTCCTGTTGTTAGGGTTCCGCTCAACGCCGCAGCGCCTCCAACCTTTGATGAGGCGGTAGCGCGGGCCATCACCCTTACAAGGGATACGGTCCGTGCGGGTATGTTAACTACGCGCGGAATCGAGCAGCGAACCTCTGATCCCAAGAGGAAGTGGAACTCTCACCACCGAGGGTCCGACTCCAAGCAGCCACCGTTCAAGAAGCAGGAAAGCGCAAGGGTTTACGCGATCCAAGCCGCGGAGCCATCAAGGAAAGGATACAGTGGCCCTTACCCATGGTGCAACAAATGCAAGTTTCACCACGAGGGTGAATGCGCGAGCGTCACGTGCGCCAAATGTAACAGGCCAGGACACAAGACGGTGAATTGCCTTGCTAAAGAAGCTGGAGCCAATGACAACTGCTACGCATACGGAAAGCCAGGGCATTTCAGTCGGGATTGCCCGCAAAGGGGAAACCAAGCTCGCGGGAGAGCTTTTGTGATCAGCGCGGGTGAAGCTAAAGAAGAGCCGAATGTGGTAACCGGTACGTTTTTGCTTAACGGCCATTTTGCATCTGTCTTATTTGATACTGGCGCTGACCTGAGCTTTATATCTGCTGAGTTTAAAAACTCCCTAGGCTTAGCAACCAGTAGGCTAGACACGCCTTATACTATAGAACTAGCCAATGGTAGGCAGTTATGCGCGAACGAAAGAACTGAACAATGTGTAATAGTCATGGGAGGTCACGGGTTCAATATTAACTTGTTGCCAATAGACTTGGGAAGTTTTGACATTGTGGTAGGTATGGATTGGTTAGTCGAGAACCGCGCGGAAGTTATTTGCCATGAGAAGCAGGTTCGGATCCCACTGTTGAACGGAGAAACCTTGGTAATTCAAGGGGAAAGAAGGGGAGTTGCGACGAAACTGATTTCGTGCCTAAAGGCGCGAAAGTGCCTAAGGAAAGGGTGCTACGCCTTCCTGGCGCATGTCGTAGAGAAGAAAGGAGACGAGCGAAGAATTGAAGACTTACCAGTAGTGCGCGAATTTCCAGAAGTTTTTCCTGAAGATTTGCCCGGATTACCGCCGCCGCGACAAGTCGAGTTTCGTATTGATTTGGTCCCAGGAGCTGCGCCAGTAGCTCGAGCGCCTTATCGATTAGCTCCATCTGAGATGCAAGAGCTATCCAATCAGTTACAGGAACTATTGGATAAGGGTTTCATACGCCCAAGCTTTTCACCTTGGGGAGCTCCAGTACTGTTTGTTAAGAAGAAGGATGGTTCGTTCAGAATGTGTATTGACTACAGGGAGCTGAACAAGCTGACAGTCAAGAATCGGTACCCCTTACCGAGGATTGACGACTTATTTGACCAGTTGCAGGGATCCAGTTATTATTCGAAGATAGATCTACGGTCAGGATACCACCAACTTAGGGTCCATGAGGAAGATGTGCCGAAAACAGCCTTCCGAACTAGATACGGCCATTATGAGTTCTTAGTGATGCCTTTCGGGCTAACTAATGCGCCGGCTGTATTCATGGATCTGATGAACCGCGTATGCAAACCATATTTGGACAAGTTTGTGATTGTGTTTATAGATGATATTCTGATTTACTCTCGGACCAAGGCCGAGCATGAGCAACGCTTGAGATCGATTTTGGAATTGTTGAGGAAAGAAAAGTTGTATGCGAAGTTTTCCAAGTGCGAGTTTTGGCTTAGAGAAGTTCACTTTCTCGGTCACGTTGTAAACGAGAAAGGAATTCACGTTGATCCTTCCAAAGTCAAGGCCATCGAAAACTGGGAAGCGCCAAAAACCCCAACTGAGGTGAGGCAATTCCTAGGACTAGCTGGCTACTATCGACGCTTCATTGAGAACTTCTCCAAGATAGCTCTACCTCTGACCGCGCTAACTCAGAAAGACAAGAAGTTTGTTTGGGGCGAAAGTCAGGAAACAGCATTTCAATTGTTGAAACAGAAATTATGTAGTGCGCCAATTTTGTCTTTACCCGAGGGGACGGATGACATCGTCGTTTACTGCGACGCTTCACATCAGGGACTCGGATGTGTCCTTATGCAGCGAGACAAAGTCATAGCGTATGCCTCACGCCAACTCAAGACCAATGAGAAGAACTACACAACGCATGATTTAGAACTTGGAGCGGTTGTCTTCGCGCTAAAGATTTGGCGCCATTACCTCTATGGTACAAAGTGTGTAATCTTTACGGATCACAAGAGCCTTCAACATATATTTGATCAAAAGGATTTAAACATGAGGCAACGAAGATGGGTGGAGTTGTTGAATGATTATGATTGTGAAATTAAGTACCACCCTGGAAAGGCGAATGTGGTAGCAGACGCGCTAAGTAGGAAGGAGCGAATAAAAACTCTACGAGTCAAGGCTCTAAGGTTGACCATTCACGCAGATCTCTCTACCCGCATCCGAGACGCTCAGCAAGAAGCCTTGAAACCAGAGTTTGTTAAAAACGAATGCCTTGGGGGTATGGTTAAAAGTTTGGAACTGAAAGAGAACGGCAATCTATATTTCGCTAACCGCATATGGGTCCCTCTCAAGGGAGGATTGCGCGAGCAAGTATTAAACGAAGCTCACAAGACGCGGTATTCCGTACATCCTGGCGCATACAAGATGTACCAAGATGTTAAAACGCTGTATTGGTGGCCCAATCTTAAAGGCGCCATCGCGGCGTATGTCAGTAAGTGCCTGACGTGTTCGAAGGTGAAGGCTGAATACCAGAAACCGTCAGGGTTGCTTCAGCAGCCAGAAATTCCCATGTGGAAGTGGGAACAAATCTCTATGGACTTCATCACCAAACTGCCAAGGACACCTGGGGGCTATGACACAATATGGGTTATTGTGGATCGGCTAACTAAGTCAGCGCACTTCCTGCCGATCAAGGAAACCGATAGGATGGAAAAGTTAGCCCGATTGTATATTCGAGAAGTAGTTTCAAAACATGGAGTCCCAGTGTCCATCATTTCTGATAGAGATAGTCGGTTCACCTCAAGGTTTTGGAGATCGTTACAAGGAGCTTTAGGTACTCGTCTGGACATGAGTACGGCTTATCATCCTCAAACGGATGGGCAAAGCGAGCGAACAATCCAGACATTGGAAGATATGCTACGCGCGTGCGCAATCGATTTCGAAGGTAGCTGGGATACTCATCTTCCATTGGTTGAATTTTCTTACAACAATAGCTATCACACAAGCATTAAGGCTGCGCCGTTCGAAGCTTTGTATGGGCGCAAGTGTAGATCCCCACTATGCTGGGCTGAAGTAGGTGACAAGCAAATGACTGGTCCAGAATTGATCCAGGAAACAACAGACAAGATTTTTCAGATAAGGGATCGCCTTAAGACAGCGCGCGACAGACAGAAGAGCTACGCAGATGTGCGAAGGAAACCATTGGAATTTCAAGTAGGGGATAAAGTACTTTTGAAAGTCTCTCCATGGAAAGGAGTCCCCCGTTTCGGCAAGCGAGGAAAGTTGAATCCACGCTACATTGGACCATTTGAGATCCTGGAAAGGATCGGTCCGGTTGCTTATAAGCTCCGTTTACCCGCCGAACTCAGTGGAGTTCATAATACGTTCCATGTGTCCAACCTCAAAAAGTGCTTATCTGACGAAACGTTGATTTTGCCGTTGGAAGAGATTCACATCGACAAACAGCTGCACTTCGTAGAAGAACCTATAGCAGTAACCGATTGGAAAGAACAAAAGTTACGCAGAAGCAAAATCAAGTTAGTAAAGGTTCAATGGAACTCGAGGCGTGGGCCTGAATTCACTTGGGAAAGAGAAGACCAGATGCGCACGAAATACCCACACCTCTTTCAGAGCATGGCTTCTGACAGCAACGTCTCCTAAATTTCGGGACAAAATTCGTTTAACGAGGGGAGAATGTGACAACCGGTAAATTCCCAAACCCATAAGCTAAGTAATCAACCTAATAATTAGGTGATTGTAAATATTAAGCGCGTGCATTTGTTATGTGCGCCCTGCGCGAGCGCGCCATGTTAGTCAGCGCGTGCAGTTGTTATGTGCAACCTGCGCGAGCGCACCATGTTAAGAACCAGCGTGAGCATTTGTTATATGCGCCATGCGTGAACGTTTTGGCCTTATGTTTTTCATGAAACTTTATGTTGCCTAAATGGGTTGACCGTCACGCATGAGGCTAAGGCGGGTGCATCCCAAAACCAATTATGCGCGTGCGGGAGGGGAACTAACCTACCCGCATGGCGGGAACGTTGAGAGCTAGTTTGTCTGAAGCTCCAAGATGGAATTGACTTCAACATGACTGATCACTATGTTGAAATACCAAGACCACCTGGAGAATCTACAAATGAAACTCAAATGTCCCTAACTGCGAGAAGGTTACGTATCTACCCGCAGCAAAGAAATGTCCTACACGCAGAAAGCTATGCGCACAAAGTTATACGCGCAGAACACTTAGTCTATTCTCCAGTTATAAGGAGATTACTCCCGCCCGAAAGGAAACAGTAGCGTGTTTCAGAGATTTTCCACTTTTTACTGTACACTGACAAAAGTACCTGAAAAAGCACACTGTAACATGAAAAGTCAACTGTCAGCCACCCTATTCTCACCAACCCCAGACCTGCATGTTCTGTCCAAATCAAATCAAAATCTTTTATCCACCACTCCACTCTTAAGTAAATAATAATAACTTCCATACTTTATCATCATTACATTTAGATATGAAAAGATTTCAATCCCCTAAAGCAAGGGACTGTGTTCCCTTGAGTTTGCCTATAAATATGTAACCTAAATCATCACTCAAAACACACTTCAAAGAACTGCAAACTTGCACTAATCATCTCCCAAGCATCCATTATTTTCGATTCCGTTCCAGTTACTAGGTAAGCCGAGGTTATAAACTTGAGATATACTTTCCAAACCTTATATTCTCCTATTTCTTATATACTTCTTGCTATTTCATCGTATTCTAGACCTTCAAATTCAAAGACCAACACCAAGAAAACCCGAATCTCGACTAAATCCCTTAACAAGAACCACAGGTGAGTCTCACAGCCCCTATTTTCACTGTTTTCACTGTTTTTAAACTACTTTCGGGACGAGGGACACGTACTTAAATAATGTTTTATCATGGTATACTTACAAGCTATGCAAACGATTACGTGTTTAAGTTATGTTTCATGATGAGCAATGCGAACAGTTATCTATGGTATTTCAATGTTAGTGCACCAGATTCGAGTAAGTGATCACTCTACCATTGGAACTCTAAGGGTAGGGACTGCTGGTTTGATCCGCCCACTCGTAGGGGTCGCACCTCTTACACAGACGAGTGCCTAGTATGGTCATGGGGCAGTACTATGGGTTTGAGCCCGCTCGTAGAGGTCGCTCCTCTTACGCAGACGAGCGCCTTGTTTTCCGGCACAACGTCCGCGCGTAACCCGCGGGACGGTATTACAGTATTATTCGCTCGTAGTGGCAGCGCCACTTAGACGAGCACAGTTTTCCAGAAGTGTCCGCGCGTAACCCGCGGGACGGTATTACATTATTTTAGCTCGTAGTGGCAGCGCCACTTACACAGACGAGCACAGTTCCCAGAAATGTTCGCGCGTAAACCGCGCAACGAGTTTATCAGAATATGTTGATAGATCTATGTTTTACCAAGCATGTGTTTAATAATGCTATCAGAATTATGTTTCAGAATGATTTGTATCGAGATTATGATGCAATACGATTTATCAAGTTACTAAAACTTGTGAACTCACTCAGTTTATACTGATTCAAATATTTTTACGTGTCTTTCAGGAGATAACTAGGTAGCGCATGGAGTCACACTTAGAGCACCTCACGCTGAACATCTAAAACTAGCTTTTTGGAAGATTTTAGTTCTATCCCTTCGATGCGCGTGGTTGTACCCGCCGCGCAAAGGGGATATGGCGTGGAAATCTTCAACAGTTTTTATACTTGGATGTTTTTATGTAATCTTTAAACAATGTAATGTATTTGTATTAAACATTTCATGCGCAATGAAAATCTTTGAATGTTTTGCAATGGCCCGTGCTTAATTATCAATCCCCACTCATGCACGCCCGGCTGTTTCCGCCGCTCAGGGCCGGGTGTGACATATTTCCTCTATTACCCGAACCGAGACGTTAAAAACCCGTTGAAGTTTTGAAAATAAAGTTCGAAGATCTTGAAAATAAAGTGGGAAATAAGCGTGTTTGAAACATTCTCCTTGTAGACCCGGATGTCCAGGATCTACAAGTTCCCTATTCGAGCGTTTCAGGACCGTTCAGTCACATGCCAAAATTTCAGCGAGCCTCGGGTTACGGAAGTTGCAGATCTGGAACGATTTTTCGGCGGAGTGGCCGGTCACCGGATTATGGTTTTCCGGAATTGGTGTACGCGGGTAACGGTAAACGAAAGAAAGAAAGAAGAAGAAAGAACATGGCTGATGGTGGCGGCGCACGGCGGTGGAAGCCGGAAAAAAGATGGCGGCTGCGTTTTCCGGTCACACGGTTTGCCGGTGAGGTGGTCGGAGATCTCATTTCCGGCGGTAACTGATGGATCGGAAGAAGGAGACAAGCGGTTGTAATGTGAGTGGTTGTCAAAACTGGAGGATGCGTGGCCGGCGGTGGCCAACGTTTTTCCGGCAGCCGGCCGGTGACCGGAATGGCGGCTGTGATGATGGCGGCTGTTGTTGAATAGGATTGGTATTTGAGAAATCGAAGTCAGCCCTAATCGTTATGCTTTACCAAACTACTTGTCTACTTAAATTGACATTCTAGTGGTAGCATGGTATTAAGCATAAGATAGACTTGAAAATACGCATGTTACTTTCTTTTATGTCATAGAATATGTTCACTTAGAAATGATGGACTATTCTATCATATATTATTGTGATAAGTTTATCACATGTTTATTTAATAATCATCAAGGAAGAATGAAGTGAATTCTTGATCTTATATGGTAATCTTCATATAATTGAATTACTTACTTAGAATTCTCTTCTTGTCACCTATATTATATATATATATAAGTATTTCTATTTTATAAAAAGTCTAAAAAAATCAAACCAAAATGATTAAACCCTCCGATAGTAAGACGAAGATTCATTATTAGAAACATTTGTGTCCACGGATCGATATTTGGTTCTAACCAATACTATTCTACATATACGATAGGTACACTTGCCTATTATGTGTGTGTTTAGTCTTAATAGAAATCACTTTAATAAATTTAAAACACGATCTTGTGGAAAGATGAATCTCCAATCAATTATAATTACTAGCACGCGCAGACCACATTAAGTTTTTGGCGCCGAGGACACAGTACGTTTCTAAGAACAATCCATGTTTTAAATTTAATCATTGTTTATAATTGTACAAATTTTTAACTTTTATTTTATTTTATTTTATTTACTAACTCTCATATTAGAATTTTTTTTAAAAAGGCTAGCCTAACCTTTACTTTAGCTTAACTTACTTATACCTTAGTTTAGTTTTAAAACAGCATAGCCTAACTTTTAGTTTCGCTTCAACCAACCTTTAGTTTAATTTAAACAGTTTAAATTTAATTTAACCCCATGTATGTCCTCTACATTCGGATCTGAGTATGTTTCTCCAATTTCTGAACCGGAACGACTATTTCGTCGACGAGCACGCAAACGACTGCAGAAACCGTTGAAACAATCAAAGACGAGTCAGTAGACGCCACCGCATCAGGAGAAAATCAAGCCGAAGAAATGATGGAAGCACAAAACAATGAACCAAACATGAGCCAGTATGCAAAGACAACTCTCGAATGCTACGGCAATGGAGTGGCTTCACCCGATATCACCGAACATTTCAAAATCAAATCTAGCACCATTCATATGGTGGAAAATTCAGTTCAATTTCATGGTCTCCTCGACGAAGACCCTCTTTCTCATATATCCCGATTCCTATGAATTTGAGGAATCTTTAAAATTCAAAACTGTTCAGAAGATCAGATTAAACTCAAACGCTTTCCTTTCTCTCTAAGGGGTCAAGCCCTAGAATGGATAGAATCTCTTTTTTCTTGTTCCATCACCAACTGGGACCAAATGGTCGAACAGTTTCTCCTCATATATTTTCCGCCTGATAAAACTGCCAAATACCGAGCCAGCATTACCGAATTCCGGACTGATGATGATGAGTCGTTCGTTACACGCAGCATGGGAAAGATACAAAAGTCTTCTGAAAAGATGCCCACATCATGGAATGAGCATATGGTTACAAGTACAAACTTTCTTTGACGCACAATCCAGTCAAAACAAACAGGTCATCGACCAAGTCCCCGGTGGAGACCTGGGATCCAAATCACCTAACGAAGCATTTGAAATCATGGAGAAGGAAACAAAGAAGAATTTTTCTTATAACCCACAAAGATCTACACCAACACATAAAGGAATGCACCACGTCGATTCCAACACTCTTGTCACTTCACAGCTTGAATCCCTTTCTAAAAAATTCGAACAACTTCAAGCCGAACAATCAAAAACCAAGATCACCTGTGACACCTGTGGAGGAACTCATAAGACGAGTGACTGCAAACAAGTTGTTATGGCTATAGAAGAAGTTGACCTCATCTCCCGTCAAAACAAGGCTTTCAGCAACAACTACAATCCAGGTTGGAGAAACCACACGAATTTCAGTTGGAAGGACGGAGGTAACACTCAAACCCTACCCGGATTCAAAAAAAGGCCGATGAATCAAACCTTCCAACCTAAACCTCAATTCCAAGATCAAAGTTCCAGTAGCCATTAGAATCCAAGCTACTCAAAAATTGAATAAATGTAACTCCAAATCACGACAAAGATAAATTCAGCAGAAAAGATGGCCAAATCAAGAGTTGTTGATATCAGTGGAGTATTTTTGAAACATGAAGCTGGCCTAAAAAAGTCAATAAGCATCACAGTAGAATCTAGAAACTCAAATCGGAGAAATTGCCCGACAATTTTCTAAGAGACCACCTGTCACTCTTCCAAGCAACACAATCACAAATCCAAATGCGACAGCCAACGTTGTTACATTAAGAAGTGGCATGACCACTGTTGCCTTACCAACTTCAGAACCAGTTATGGAGAAAGAAGCCCCTGAGAAAACACAGGAGATACTAGTTCCAACAGGCATCGTACAACCTAAGGAACCCGTCCTAACTTATGTTCCACCTATCCCATATCCAGGAAGGTTGAAACAAGAAAGATTGGAAGCACAGTACGGGAAGTTTTTAGAACTCTTCAAACAACTCCACATCAACATCCCTTTCGTCGAAGACATTGCTCAATTGCCAAAATATGCAAAGTTTCTCAAAGAAGTGCTGGCAAACAAAAGGAAGCTGGAGGAGCTCTCGCATGTCACCCTAAGTGAAGAATGCTCGGTTGTCCTCCAAAACTAGCTGCCAACAAATTAGATGACCGATCCAGTGAGCTTTACTATCCCTTGTCTCATAGGAAATTTGTCTGTTAGCAATGCCCTGGCTGACCTAGGAGCTAGTATTAACTTAATGCCTTATGCGGTTTTGCAAACTAGGGATAGGATAACCAAAGCCCA
Organism: Bidens hawaiensis; assembly: GCF_021521415.1. NCBI lineage: Eukaryota > Viridiplantae > Streptophyta > Magnoliopsida > Asterales > Asteraceae > Bidens > Bidens hawaiensis. The sequence continues at coordinate 19,045 of NW_027498117.1, forward strand.
CCCGCATGAGCATTAAGTATGCTGACCGATCAGTTAAATATCCTCGGGGCATTGTTGAAAAGATGCTTGTCAAAATTGACAAATTTGTTTTCCCAGTAGATTTTGAAATTCTAGACATGGAGAAAGACAAAAGTGTACCTCTGATTTTAGGAATACCCTTTTAGCCAATGCAAAGGCTATCACTGATGTTTGCACCGGCAAGCTCACTCTTAGGGTCAATAACGAGGCTATTACTTTTGACATAGGAAAATCTATGCAACATCCGCAACATTACGATGGCACATTATATTGTGTTGACATCATCGATTATATTGTGAGTTGCTATGTGCGAAAATCTTCCATTGACACCCCACTAGAAACACAAATCTTAACTGACACTATCACTAAGCCCATTTTAGAAAACGATAATCTCAATACTATCAATAATTATCGGGAAACATCAGAAGTAGTATTTGAAATCACCGAACATAATGAAAAATCGAAACCATCAATCGAAGAACCACCAGCCTTAGAGTTAAAAGAACTCCCAAACCATCTCGAATACGCTTTTCTAGAAAAAGACTCTCGACTCCCAGTAATTATTTTATCATTCTAAAGAAGAGAAGGACGAGCTTCTTGTCGTTCTCAAAAACCATAGAAAGACCATTGCATGGAAGATCATGGATATCAAGGGCATCAGTCCTACCTTTTGAACTCACAAAATCCTCATGGAGGAAGAATAAAACCTGTGGTCCAACATCAAAGACGCCTCAATCCCATCATGCAAGATGTGGTGAAGAATGAAGTAATCAAACTACTTGATGCCGGATTAATCTACCCAATCTCAGATTCACCTTGGGTTAGTCCAAATCAAGTAGTGCCCAAGAACGGAGGAATGACAGTTGTAATGAACGAGAAGGACGAGCTGATACCAATGAGGACCATCATAGGCTAAAGGTGAGTTTGCATTGATTACCGAAGCTTAATGACGCCACAAGAAAAGATCGTTTTCCACTTCCTTTAATCGATCAAATGCTTGAACGTTTATTAGGAAAAATGTTCTACTATTTTCTTGATGGATTTTCAGGATATTTTCAAACTCCAACTGCTCCTAAAGATCCGGAGAAGATCACATTTACATGTCCGTATGGCACCTTTGCCTACCGAAGAATGCCATTTGGACTATGTAATGCTCTGACCACCTTCCAACGTTGCATGGTGGTCATCTTTCATGAAATGATCGAGCACTCTGTGGAAGTTTTCATAGACGACTTCTCAGTCTTTAGAGATTCCTTCAATCATTGTCTGAAAAAACTTGACAAAATGTTGGCTAGGTGTGAAGAAGTGACTTTAGTACTCAACTACGAAAAATGCACTTTATGGTTAAAGAAGGCATTGTTCTCGGTCACAAGATATCCTAGACAGAACTAGAAGTTGATAGGGCAAAAATTGAAACCATATCCAAACTTCCGCCACCAACATCGGTCAAAGCCATTAGAAGTTTTCTAGGTCACGCAGGATTCTATTGACGTTTCATAAAAGACTTCTCAAAAATTGCTAGACCTTTGACCAAACTTCTCGAAAAAGACGCACCATTCGTCTTCTCTGAAGAACGTGTTAAATCATTCAGCATATTGAAAGACAAACTTGTCAAGGCACCAATCATGACTACACCTGATTGGACCCTTCTATTCGAGATCATGTGCGATGCAAGTGACTTTGCAGTTGAAGTCGTACTCAGGCGACGCAAAGAAAAACATTTTCTCCCAATTTACTATGCTAGTAACTCTTAATGATGAACAAGAAAATTACACCACGACAGAAAAATAGCTATTAGCAGTAGCTTTTTCCGTTGAAAAATTTAGATCCTATCTAGTTCTTTCCAAAACCATAGTTTACACCGACATGGCGCCATTCGATACATCTTTAACAAGCGAGACGCCAAACCCATACTTATCCGATGGATTCTATTACTCCAAGAGTTCGACATAGAAGTCAATGACAAGAAATGAGCAGAGAATGTAACCGAAGACCATGTTTCACGCTTAGAATTCCCAGCTTCGAAAGAACATCACAAGGAAATTATCCAATATTTTTCACATTAAGTTCTCATGCATATCCAAGCAGTGATGCAGGAGGAAGACGAAAGTCCTTGGTTTGCCGATTTTGCGAACTATTTAGCCTGTAGAATCCTAAGGCTAACTCATCAACAGTGGAAGAAATTCTTCTCCGACCTTACTTGTTTAGGATAGGTACCGATCAGTTTGTTCGTAGGTGTGTGTCAGGAAAGGAAGCCTTAGATATTCTCAAACACTGCCATGAAGGACCTACTGGTGGACACCACAATACGGCCACCATGGTCAGGAAAGTGTTTGATGCAGGATTTTTCTAGCCCACCATATATAAGGACACACATGCTTTGATCTAAGCATGTGATGCTTGTCAAAGAGCCGGAAACATCTCAGCCAAAAATGAGATGACTCAAAAAGGCATTCAAATATGTGAAGTCTTTGATGTGTGGGGGACAGATTTCATGGCCCATAACCTAACTCATTCGAGAAAAAGTACATCCTTGTAGCAGTCGACTACGTGTCTAAATGGTTTAAAGCCCAAGCTCTTCCCACCAATGATGCTCGAGTAGTTTTACGTTTTTTGAAAAAGTTATTCTCACATTTCGGTACTCCAAAAGCCCTAATTAGCGACAGAGGTACTCACTTCTATAATGCTCTGATGGAAAAAGTTCTAGCACGATATGGAGTTTACCACCGACTTGCAACACCATATCACCCTCAGACTAGTGGGCAAGTTGAGGTCTCGAATCAGGGAATTAAAAGGATCCTCGAAAGAACTATGTGAATGAATCGCAAAAAATGGGCAGAAAAGTTATAAGACGTTTTGTGGGCCCTTAGGACAGCCTGCAAAACACCCCATAGGAACAACACCTTTAAAACTTGTTTATGGGAAAGCATGTCATCTACCCGTAGAACTGAAGCACAAAGCTTACTGGGCTCTTAGAGCAGTAAATTTTGATCTAACATTCGCCGGTAAAACCGGGAAGATCAAATTCACGAGCTAAAAGAACTAAGAGCACTGCCCTATGAAAACTCCTGGTATTACAATGCAAAAACTAAATGTTTACGCAACGCTCATTTAAATGGAAACAAAAAGTTTCAAGTTGGCGATCGAGTACTGCTGTATAACACACGTTTACGTCTTTTTCTAGGATAACTGAAATCTCGTTGGACGGGTCCATACATAGTTGAATTAGTTTTTTTATTATGGGACAGTCGAATTTCAAATTCCGACGGCCACAAGTTCAAATTTAATGGACATCGATTAAAACCGTACATCGATAGGCCATTCGAAGATGTTTCAGAGGTAGTAATCCTCCGCCAAAACCAATGAACATACAAGAATAACGGTCTGGCCAACACCCTCGTTAAACTAGGCCTTGTAAATATGTTCCTTCATTTACCATTTGTATAAAAAACATTTAGTGTCTCAAACACGGGGGCGTGCTCCAAGAAGCACGGTCCTGTGTCACAAAGAGTGGGCCGGAATCTTCGCTGCAAAAATCTCAGTCAGACTGGTTTGTAACAAAATTGTCAGGCCAAGAACACGGGGTGGTGCTTCAAAAAGCACGAGGTCGTGCCTGCCAACTATTTGGCTATAAATTGCACCTCTTACCAATGCATTTCTATCACCAAACCAAACACAAACACTCTCCCCTGAGAACACAAAATGCCTACTGAGATGAACGAAGGAGTTCTCGTTCCTCGTTAACCGAGGAACGAAACCCGACACGTTTACACAACCGAGCTTCTCATAAAACTCTAACAGCTCGTTTAGGATCTCACCGAAGTGAATCTCCTTGCGGAGATGCGTCTCATCCAACTCACCGAATCGATGGAGAGCATGAAATTGGAGCTTCGAGACATCAATGAACAACTCTAGTTTCAAGTGCCTTGTTTCACGTACTTCACTCCACCCGGGCCATTCGATAGAGGAGAACCTTTCGGCGGGATCTAGAGACACTAATTTTCATGTTTTTATGTGTAATCAAGTGCAATAGTCACAAAATGTAGGACCATCAGGCTTAACTCGATCAAATCTATGTTTTAGGAAAACCGGGCTTATCCCGTATTTGTTTCTAGGAACTTTAATTTAATGAAAAGTAATTTTAGGATAATCAACCTGTTTCCAAGTATTCCAGCTCTCACGTTTTGTTGAAATTATCAAAGAAAAATTTTGGTGACAAAAAGCATGGGGTCGTGCTTCTTGAAGCACGGGGCCGTGCTCAACGTTACAGTCTCTATATAATGCATGCAAAACGCACTATTCCATTCATACCAAACAAAAGTTTACTGAAATCGAAAGCAAAAAGATGGAATAGAGACCAGTGAGAAGGAGCGAGAATGATGATTCTTCCTCACACCTTGAGGAAAAAATCATTAGGTTCTAAAGCATTGTTACAAACCAACTCGAAAGTAACATCAAAGCTGAAGCTCGCCTAATCGAGCTGACCAACAAAAACGAACTACTCATGTTCGAGAATTTCCACATCGTTGAAAATCACAACAAAGATGTGGACTTCAAGCTCAATTATCTTAACCGAGAGATCACAAAGCTCGACAAGAAGCGTTCCGAGCTCTTGGAAGCCAAACAAGCCCCGCCACACAATCAGGACTTGTTCGGGAATGGTGGTCGTTAGTAGTTCGGACTATGTCTTGGTAGGATTTACTCTTGCTAGTTTAATGTTTTTAGTGTTCGGGATTGTTATTTTACTTTTATTTCTATGTTGTTTAACGATGTTTAATAATGTTTAATGAATATTAGGACTTTTTATTTCTATTTTAACCTTAATCATTAAAGAAAATTAGTTAAAACACGAACCGGCTCGACAAAATTAACAACAAACAAAGAAAACCTAACTGCTACCAGCAGCATGGTACCGTGCTTCAAAAAGCACAGGGCCGTGCCCCACTCTACAGTGCAGATACGTTGTTTTTAATAAAATAACAATTCCCACTCACTTAACCCTAAAACCACTTCGTCTACAACCAAAAATCGACGCCTCTTTCCCTATTACTCAATTATTTGCTTCAAATCTTCAATTTCAAACCAAAGGTATGTTAATTTAGTTAATCTATTGCTCAAATTCATTAGGTCTCAAATAAACCCCAAATCTTACCAATTGATGAAATCGGGTCTAAATCCGGAAATTAGATGGGTTAATTGTTTAAATCTAAGATATTGATTTGTTAGATAGATTTGCACTTGAGTTTTGTTGAGAAAAACCATTCGGGTTCGAATCTTGGATGATTCATATAACAAACTAAATCCGAATGATGTTTAGAACCAGTTGGAATCGCAAGTTCGAGTCTTGATAAGTGTATATTTAAGATTAGAAACACGGGGTGTGCTTTGCAAAACACAACCCATGGTCAACTACAGGTCAACATAAGTTAAAATCAGAAAGTGGTCAAACTGCCAAACACCCGCAGCATAGGGCCGTGCTTGTAAAAGCACGGTACCGTGCTTTTGCTCAGCATGGGGCCTTGCTTCTAGAAGCACAACACCGTGGTTTCACCTTCTGTTTCAAGTTTTTAGCAATTTTTGATAAAATTAAACTAATCTGACTATGAAATTGCAGATGGCTGAGTACGGAGAAGACGAACATGCTTTCTTGATCTTCCATGAAGATACTGAAAGAGATGAACGAGCCGGCAACGAATGGCCTACCTTAACAATCGTCTACCTGAACCGAATTTCTATGCTTGCAAGGAAACGTTAAGGCAAGTAAACCAAAGGGAAAGATACAAGAAGTTTGTGAAAGGGCCATGGTTGCGTGTTTTGAATCAGAAGGGTAAAGCAGTAACTGAACTGACCAAGGAGTTTTTAACCTCATTCTCTTTCAAGACGAGGAATTTGTATATGTGGGACGAAGATGCCGTTGAGTTTAGGTGTGGAGAGAGTGGTACACAACATCGGTCACCCAGCTCGGGATCGATTTGGGTATTTACACGAATGATAAAACCGAAAGACTGATCTGGTACGACTCCATGATTACATTTGCAGATGAAGATGCTGACGAGTCAGCTGAGGCAGGTGAACCAGATTACAAGCATGGGAACAACTGAGTTACGGGGATGAAACCTACTTTGCAAGCAACACCAAAAGCATCGCTCTACGCGACCCACTAATAAGATACATTCATCGACTGCTAAGCCACACAGTCACCGCACGTGGTCAGAGTGAGGGGTCGTGAACTTAAGGGATTTATGGGCTCTTTATTGCATAAAGAATGACATAGCTTGCAACATCACTTATCTGTTTAGTCAACTGTTCAGAACCAACGCAAATGCAAAGAACCCAAATACCCGATCTTTGGTGGTATGTGGATCTACAAGCTTTATAAAGCTTACTGGTGCAGACACAGAAGGAACCCGAAGACCAAACCCGATTGCTCTGGACCTAATTTTTTGCATCAGCATGCAAATGGTCCAACAGATTGGCAGAAACCCGGATATATGGAGATTTCAGGATGCCCTGAACCAGTTTTGGGATCCTAAGGACCCGGCTACGAAGACGATCCAGAACATACCCGAGAAAAGAAGAGGATCACTACCCCGACAGACCCGCCGCCGCACTTACTCTCAGCAGGGCGGCAAATCATCATCAGGAGCCGGCCCCAGCTCGTCATACCACAACCAGTACTCGTTAGAGGGCCTATACGGGCTCATTGACCAGTTCCAGACTCACACTACCGCCTCTTTTGACAGGTTATCTGGACAAATTGCAGAATCAAACACACAAAGAGCTGCAGAATATGCAGAGAAGAGGCGAGAGATTAGCCGTTTAAGTGAGCCTATGGACAGGTAGTGGGGATCTTTCGACCCAGGCACGGGTAACTGAAGAGCAGCGGCACTGGTAGGTCTGGTATAGGCATGGGTATGGGTGGTAGTACTTTATCACATTATTATCATTGTGTTTAAACACTTTACATTCTGTTGTTTGTTTGTTTGTTTGTTTGTTTGTTTGGATACTTTTTAAGGTCGTGGGTGCCAAGACATCTAACTAGGTACTTATTTAGCCGTATGGGTAGGGGGTGTATGATTTCAAACCCAATTTTCAGTAGTATTATGCTTGGTTGTTTTTGGTTGTTTGCAATTTTTATTATGCAGGTACAAAACAGGAAAACAGACGAAAAACAGGGGCGACTCTGTTGAAATTCCGTTAACCCGTAGGGAAGTTCCTTTCCATATTACCCACCATACTTCATATGAATCTTATTATGAATTTTTTTATGAATCTTTTCACATTGAGGACAATGAGAGATTCAAGTGTGGGGAGGGGAATTAATTGACCAATTGCTTGCTCAACTAATTATAAGATTCTCTTTCAAACAATAATTTTTGTAGCAAACAAAGACTATTTTTATGACAAAACCAAAAGAAAAATACAATAATTTTTTTTTTTGCAAATAACCAACTAAAAATCTATTATAACCAAAAAAGTGAAAAAGTAAAAAAGAAGTTTTGTAATATTGAGAATAAATTTATGCAAAATATGGCTTTTATACCCAATTCCTCCGTTATTGTGAGATAAATCTCAAGCCATATAAATATATTTTCGGAAGCTTTAAGTGAGTCATATATTTCGTGTGATTTAGAACTTGTCGCAATTATTCATGTCAAGATCGCACGAAGCGTTGTATAAAGAAGAAGGTAATATTGTCACAATCCCCTCAAACCATTCTCCAAATTACAAAACCCAAAAACCTTAACCAAAATCTTACCATTTTATCCATCTCACCGGTAAAATACAACACTAGTCTTTTACCGGCAGACCCTAAAGAACTGTAAATGCATTCCTTCTATTTCAATTTCCTTTGCTGCATACATTTCGCAAAACCTAGGTTGCATCCAGAACTTAGGGAGGGAATCTTTCTCTTTAGCAATGAGGTGAGGAAAAAGTGGCGCCAAGACGAACAAAGGCCACCATTTTGTGAAGTTTCCAAAAGCACAATGAAAAGAAGAGCAAAAAGATACGAACAATGCTTAGGATGCGGAAACTGGTCCCAAGAAGGAAGATGTAGAAAAAGTCAAACTCAATCTCAACATGAATATACCGAACTAATGAGGGTGGGGGATATTAGGCTCAAAGCCGAACGATCCATTAGAGTTGGGAGTTATATTCAGAGCAAGATTGAGGAAGAACTTATCCGCATCCTCGACAAAACAGGTCTTGACGATCTGACCTTAAAAGAGTCACTAGGTTTGTGAAAAAAAACACACACCCGAGAGAAAAGAAGCTAACCATCGAAGACATCTTAAGATTCCTGACAGTCAGCAGAAGTTGTATTTACCATCCCCGTCCTCATTAACCTAAACCCTTGAACCATCACAAAATACCAAATCCCTACCTAAACAAAACCAACCTAGATTACCTTCTGATCTGTGCAACCCTTCACAAAGATGGAGATTTGAACTTGTTACAGGCTTATTTATCACAAGTTACATCTTGGCTAACAGTGTTCACATACATACATCACAGGTATGATCAGATATAAAACCGAGTGTGAGTGAACATTGTGAGAACGTGCCGTTTTGCATAAACGGAAGCTCATAAAAACAAATTACCCATTGTATATATCACTACATATCTCTATGATTCAAGGTTGGTTATTTTGTTCTCATTTTCTTGGAACTCATTTGGAGATGATTAAGCTATGGTCCTAACTTGTTATTTTTAGAGAATAATTTATAAGTAGCTTGCTTGAGGACAAGCAAGGTTCAAGTGTGGGGATGTTTGATGTACATAGAATTATACTTCCTTTTAGCATCAAATAATCTCTAAAAACTACAACTTCTATCAAATAATATAGCTTAGAATGCTACTTATCATATTAAAATGCAATTTCTAGTAAACTCAAGCCTTAAACGAAGAAACAAGCGAAAAGACGAAGAAAACAAAAGAAAACCCAAGAAAACCCCCAACCACGCCCCCGTTCCCTCCTAAACACGCCCCCATGCTTCGGAACACAAGAAAAGACAAAAATCTGCAAGAAAAGACAAACACTAGACACAGAAGCACGGGGCCTTGCTTTGGCAACCATGGGGCCGTTGTCACCTTTCAGATAAAGACAAAAGATATATCACATGTTAAAAAAAAAATTGTGTGGTCGTGCCTCAGAGAGCACTCCCCCGTGGTGAGTCACTTATATATATATATATTATATATATATATATATATAAGTATTTCTATTTTATAAAAAGTCTAAAAAATCAACCCAAAATGATTAAACCCTCCGATTAAAGTAAGACGAAGATTCATTATTAGAAACATTTGTGTCCACGGATCGATACATGGTTCTTACCAATACTATTCTACATATACGTTAGGTACACTTGCCTATTTTGTGTGTGTTTAGTCTTAGTAGAAATCACTTTTATAAATTTAAAACACGATCTTGTGTGAAAGCTAAATCTCCAATCAGTTATAATTACAAGCACGCGCAGACAACATCATATCACGACAACAATATGAATTGGAGATGAGACCCAAGGATCACGGATATTTAGATTATGATATCGATGAGTATTGGTGGGGGTCGAGTACATGTGGTTACAGTGAAACGGTGCAATTTAACGGGAAGTCTTTGACAGAAGACATGTCCGATTATGCAAGGATGGGTGTCGGTATTATGAACACAGAATACGTTGATGAATTGATTTCTAATGTTCATAATGTTAAAGGTGTTGAAGGTGGTGGTTCTTCGGCGGCTACCGGTGGTATGACGGTTGCCGAAAGGAATCAGAAAGTTTGTTTGGAAGTTTCGTCATTCGGTAATGGAATTGATTATTTAGCCAAACAATCCGGTAGTGGAATTTCAAAATAGGATGGATGATCAAGTAACAAAAAAATCTTCAGTTACTTGCAATGTTGCTAATAGTTATGATGATTTGATTTTTGCTAAAGTAATGGTGTTGATAAATAAGCATCGAGTTGATGTTCCTTTTGATCTAGGTGGTTTTGGTCCGAAGGCGAAACTCGAGGACGAGTTTTTTTTTTTGGTCGCATTTAATCTACCTTGTTTCTAGAAAACGTTTACAATAAAGTGGCAGGCAAACGGGCAACAAGCTGCGCCGCTACCCCTTTTGAATAGCAAAGCCTATCCTACTAAAAATGAAGCTTTGAGACCTAGGAGTTGAAGAGGTTCCGCGTACGACATGCTGAACCCTACTCAAAAAATTTACAGCCTCTAGGGCCAGAAAACCAAATGTATCAAAAGCAAATGGGAGAAAGACATGTTGATTCTTTAAACAAGCTTTCTCGTGTTTAACAACTTTGCCAGATTCAACCTTCAACGCAGCCTGACCCACAACAAACCCACAGTCCCTGAGCCCAACAATAGGATACACTCCTGTAAGATCCACACAAGCGTGTTTCCCCCTGCCCATCCGAACACAAGAATATCAGCTGGTCGTAAAGTAGACCTCCCTTCAAGAGGATCCGTGAGAAAGTTAACAGGGGCCTCCTTTTTAGCAGAAATCTCGGCCCGTTTAAGAACATCACAGAAAACATCCCTAACCAAATCATGTCTGTACTTAAAGCCAGACAATTCTTTGCGATGCACCGCATGGTCTCCAAAAGAATCTAAACAGACCTTGCGAAAAATTGGGCAAGGCTCATTAGTCGGGAACATAGGTATCATTAACTGGTACTTAAGGATAGCCCGATACTCCAAACCCAACATATGTTGCCCCAATCCTTCAATGGGGATGGTCGTTAGAAAATCCTGAGCTCGAGGAGCCCGGAGGCATTCAAACACCGCCTTTTGGCGAGGGGATAGATTAAACTTCACTTCTAAACTTTGGACGATTCCACTAAATAAGGCACTCGCCACAACATGTTGGGCCTTAAGGGGGGCGGTGTCCTTATTAGAGAACCCGCTAAGATCAAAATCTGAAAGTGAAGTACGTAAACGATACATCGCACACCCATAATCAGAGTCCAACCCATAAATATCAAACCCCAAAGAATATGGTCTTGCAAACACCATGATTGTGCTCTCGAAGCCACAAAGTATATGTAGATACATCCTCGGCCGAACATAGACCCAACCACCCAAAACGGGTCGGAAGTGACGCTAACCTCCATTCGAGATCCCCGAAGAACGGACCCCCACAAACCACGATGTCCTCAATCGCCCTTCGAAGGCCATTGTCAAATATAGAAACAGCTTCCCCCACATACATAGGTTGGCACGTTCTCAAACCGAACAAAAGCTTTGCGACTCCCATACATGAGCGAAGCAAAAGAAGCTCGTATTGAGGATCCCCGAGTCTTGGGGAGACAACAGCTTTGCGACTCCCATACGTTCTCAAATCGAACAAAAGTTTTTTTTGAAGACGGGGAGTATGATGCAGGAGCATCCAGTCCATTAAGTCGGCCCGGCCCAGCTGTTTATTTTATTTATAAATATGGTTGTTAGGGTTTCTTGTTTAGTAGTTTTTTATTAAGATTAATGTAAAGAACATTGTTCTTGGGACATTGGTTCAATTATCGTATTTTAATTAATCACGAGTCTCTCGAGCCATTGATCGCTTCCGTTCCCGCATCATCGTTTGGGACCTACATTGGCTAATTATCAAGTGGGCCCGCACGACCTAGGTCTAAGTTTCTCGTTAAGTTGTATGGGGTTTATTGGGCTTTATGGTTTTAATTAACTTATTCACCAAGTCTGTTAACATTATAAATTTACATTAATCAAACTACGGTTATATTTTAGAGATTGTTATTCAGTTTTTTAAATTTATTTTCTAAATTATAGTAAAAGAGAGATTATTATCTATTGTGTATTCTTCATCAATTATATATCATGACCCCACTTAATGGTGAAACAATCATAAGAAGTTAAGAACTGAAAACCTTAAAGGCCTAATGGAATGAAAATGTTTATCAAGATGGAGTCCGGAAAGTTTAAAGGCTTAATTGCATCAAAATGTTTATCAAGATTGAGTCCCTTGTTAATGGTCAGCGTCTCATAACTTATAATTTATAACTTAAAAAAATAACTTTAAAGAAACAAAGTAAAATTGTCATTAGAAACAAATCAATGCTTGTGGCTTAAAGGTACAAGTGTACAACCACCAAGAATGCATATAATAGAGTGGCTATATCCAGATCACTAACCAACAATGTTATGTGTTAGAAAACAAATCCATCATTGTTCAAAATAGTATACACTTATGCATGTAATTTGTCATCCTCTAGGGTAAAACAAAATTAAAAAGAGTAAAGTGTCATTTTCGTCATTGTGGTTTGTTAAATAATGCGAATTTAGTCTAAAACGTTTATTTTTTGCATATGGACCCTCTACGTTTCCTAGTTCTTGTCAATTACATCCAAACTACTAACCCCGTTAAATTTAATCGTTAAGTTAGGGTACACATGTCTTTTCACCATTTCTTTATTATAATACTTATTTTAGTAAACTGCGGTTTTCGTCCCTCTAGTTTGTCCAAATTTGTAGTTTTAGTCCAGTAGTTTTAAATTTGCAATTTTCTTCCCTATGGTTTCATTTCACTTGCAACTAAACCCGAATTCCCTAATATCGTTAAGTCTGGTCGTTAAACCCATCCGTGTGCCCTTCACGTGAGGGGCAGTTTTGTTCTTTGTTTTTCCTTTTTCTTCAAATACACCCCAGCCCCTCACGTGAGGGGCTTGCGAATTAGGACTGGAGTTTATTTAGTGAAAGAAACGACAAAACTGTTCGTCACGTGAGGGGTGCACAAATGGATTAACGACCAAAATTAACGACGTTATTAAATTCGGGTTTGATTGCAAGTGAAATGAAATTACAAGTACGAAAATTGCAAACTTGAAACTATTTGACTAAAACCGCAGATTTTGACAAACCACAAGGACGAAAACGCAGTTCACTAAAATAAGTATGATAATAAAGAAATAGTGAAAAAACATGTCTACCCCTAACTTAACAATTAAATTTAACGAAGTTAGTGATTTGGATGTAATTGGCAAGAACTGGGAAACGCGGAGGGTCCATATGCAAAAAATAAATTTTTTGGACTAAATTCGCAATATTTAACAAACCACAAGGACGAAAATGGCACTTTACTCAATTAAAAAATAAAAAGACGAAAAGGTTAGAAATTTTTCGTGACATATGACTACAACTTTATTATGACTTTTAAATAACTTTTCTCAATCTTAAATGATATTCGTTTCCTCTAATCTCATTACATAACTCAAGTTTATTATCTAGAATGAGAGAGAAGGAAAAAAACACCTAAACAATAATGAATTTGGACTTTAGACATTAATTATTTAAATTATTATTATTAGGTCACTGGACATTAATTATATACATAAATGAATATTAAACAGATCAACCCATTACATGACATGAACATAACACAGTTACTTTTATGTGTGTAAGTGTAACAGTTAAGAAAGATGTCTTTTACACAACTAAATATATAATCCATTTCTTTCTTTTTTTTACAATCTTCGGTGTATGTTTTTATAGTTTGGCGTTACTTAAAATATTTAACCGAAAGCCTGTAAGTTTTACCGAAGCAAGTCTAAAAGTAATTTTGATGTGCAGATGAAACATAAAGAAAAGGTTAAAATAGATGCATGGAGAAGTGTGTATTACAGTGACAAGACAGTTGTATGGGCAGATGGCATGGCCGGACGATTAAAGTGAGTAACCATCAGACCTTAAATCCTCATCCCCACTTCATCAAACTCATTTTCATATACATATTTTTTAATATATATATGGTACCTTTTAGTAAAAGAAAAAAGAGCTTAAATTATCTGAATATTAAGAAAATAGATAAAATCCCTCATTAAACAACTACAACATAACTTTTTGACATACTCTGGCTTTTCTTAAAAAATTAGTTTTATTTTTCTTGAACAACAAACACAGGCTAAACCGTGAAAAACTTTAAGGGTGGTTTGATGTGGTGTGCCGAGTCCACCCCAGGCTTAAGCCTGAGAATACGGCCGATTTGGAAAATTAAAAAAAGTGAGACAATTAGTTAGAAAAGGGAAATATTAAGAACTATACAACTTAACTTTTGGTATTGATGCATCTCATTGCAATTAATAATAAATAACAAAAGAAGAAAGAATAACAATAATAATAATAATAATAAAAGACCTGTAATAATGAGAGCTGACAAATTAACTAAACATGATATGATGTAGTTTCTACATTCTAGCACTAAATCTAGATTGAGCCGTCCCAGCCAATATCACCACCGTCATCACCGCCGCCGGAGCAGCAACGCCATCACCATGTCACAGCAGCCGTCGGAGAGTACATGTGCTTCCTCCATTTTCTTCTTGTAAGCTTGTGAAACAAGCAGTTTTCTATGTACATGTTGAATGAATTTGTGTAGGTCAAGACTTGATTAGTATAGAATAATGCCGATAAGATGAAGGAGGAGGATCCCAAGTTCAAAAAACAAGAGAAAACAAGAGGGGGGCTTCTTGTCTTATCTTGGGAAACCCTACTCATGAAATAAAAGTGTTCCCTACAAATACACTAAATAATCGCAGGCCACGTTCCAAGGATACGATTATATAATAAACTAATTTATATCCTCTTATTACAAGATTGTTTTACATTATTCGTTTTTAACGTTTATATATTTTTTTATATTTTAATTTTTATTTATTATAAAGAAGTTAATAATATACATAGTGTTTTATGATAAAAAAGATTCACAAATAAATGAGATGTTATAACCCGGTTTAACAACTATCTGGGTTTTATGAGATCCATGAACCGCTTATTTTTTTTCTATAAAGTTGTTTCTAATTATAAATAATATCTCATTTTAAGAAAATCATATATTAATTTTAGTGGGTAAAAAGTTAAAATACAAAGTATAATAAAAATGAGAAAGATGAGAATGAAATTAATCCATCAATTTTAAAATTTGATGGTAAGGATTAATTTAAAAATAAAAATTGAATAAAAATATATGAGAATGGCATGAAGGTAATAACCCACAGACTTTCTCTCTTCACATTCAATCCACATGTCAATTCCTCCATCATTTTAAAACGTCTATAATTTTTTCATACGACATTTTTTTTAGAAATTTTTTACTATAATAACAAACGTTTCTTATCTTTAATATTAATATCATATTATTATATAAAAATAAATTAAAAAATAGTGGATTTTTTTATGTTGTGTTATCTGGTAGTTAATTGTGTTTTTTAATTGAGTTTTTTACACATTATGTTATAAATTTGGTTATTGTATTTTTCAAGTGATACTCATATTAAAGATAAAAATTAAAACAAAGATTAGATCATTGTGCCTTTATGCTCAACATTTGTCTTTCTACTTATTATTGTGTTTTATTCATTGTGCTCAACATTCACTTATGTTGAGAAAAATGATATTATGTTCATTGTGTATTACGTTAAAGTCATTGTATAATATGTAGTTTCCATTGTATTTTACATTTCAGGTCATTGTGTTATTGTAGGTTCCCTTGACGGATCACACGAGATATCTCGGTCTACTCAGGTGTGGAATCCCTGCGTAGATCGTTACGAGCGTAGAAAGCAAATCAAACAAACACACACGAATAAACCGAAACACGTTATATATTAATAACTGAACTCACGTGATATGAATCACTGATACAGACTCTCGTCCTCACGTTACAATGAACTCAAACCAGCTTAGATCAACTCGATGAACAACCTCAACACTAAGCCGTAACCTAGTATAAATACACGACAACTTCGCCTGAAATGTTCAGGCGAAGTTGTCCATAACTTCGCTTGTTCAACAAGTTCGCCTAGGCGAACTTGTTAACAACTTCGCTTAAACAAAAACATAAATAACATTACAGACTCGATTACAGACACTAGACTATGAACTACTGACATTTATGCACCAACAGACTACCCTTGGCAGAAGCTTCATATCTTGATCTTTAAGCACTTGTCTCGTAATCTTCAATCTTGTCTCTTCACGCATGCACTACTTCTCTAACACAAACTGACACAACTCTTTGATACTTCCTCGCTTCGTCCTTCCAAGCAGGAATATAAAAGATTTTCTTCTCATTAAGCACCTTCAGATCAGCTTACGATAAGTTTACCAAATGCATCGGATCGTAAACTCTTAGGAGCTCTTGTTCATCCTCGTCTTCCATCACCGCCTCTGCTGTCTCACAATCCACATACCACCACTTTAGGTCTTTAAGCACATCCTTGGGCATTAGCTTCATCGGTACTTCTTTAAGGCACCGGATCGGTTTATACTTCATGACCATCCAAGGTTTTCCATCAGCTCTCAAACCTCTCTCCTTGTCTTCAACAAGTTTTCCCTTCTGCGGTTTCAACAGCTCAAACTTCTTTTCTTTTATACTCTCTCTCCATACAATTTTCTCAATGACTCTAGCCATATTATCGTCATTTCGATTGATTAACCCCAATCTGGCTAAGTCTTTCACTTCACATTCCGGCAGTGTATTCAACGACCTTAACATTCTTTTAAAGTACTGAACGCCGTCATACCGTTTAATCACAAAGAGCTTCAACTGCTCATCATAGATCCATCAAATAATCCCTTTCTTCGCTTCGGCATAGCCTTTAATATTGTAACTCTTCTTAAACATTGTAGAGACCGCTGGTTTCTTCGTTTTGACGAACCACTGAGCATAGCCTTCCTTCCACCTAGGCTGCTCTTCCCATTCAGTCTCATCATTTTCCATCTCATTACCCATATCGGCTTTCTCAATATCTTGGATCTCTTGTTCAACATTTTCTTCTACTATTTCACCTTCTTCAACATCTTCTTCAATCACAATCTGAGCTCCAATCTTCTTAATCTCCTCAATAGGCAGCACATCGTCATCAAACATCACATCATCATCTAGCATATCATCATCTAATTCTTTCAAAGCATCAATCACATCATCTTCATCATCAACCATCACCACCTCATCACCACCAACTGCACCTGCAGACTCCCCCTGAGCTGTGGAAGTCCCAAGAGCTTGAGTAGTTCTTGGCAACTCACCACCTGCATATTTCGATGCATTGGGATCATCGTCTCTATCATTTCTCTTCTTTGTCCTTAACTCGTCGCCTCTACAGCCTGTCTCCCCCTGAGATGCCAAGAACTCCTTCATAGCATCTATAATTCGCCCATGTTCAACCAGGAGGGACGACTGTAGTTGATTCTCTGCTACAAGGCGCTGAATAGCCTGGGTCTGGATAAAGTTTATCCTCGATTGCTCTGCCACGACCCGTTCAAGTGCAGCTATTCTCTCCGAGTCTGAGAGGGTTGCATCGAAATCAAACCTCATGTTAGATGTGTCTTGAGTATACTCAGCAGGGATCTCGAATGTAACCGGGACATCAGAAGCAGTTGTGGACGTAACCGCAGGTGGTATCGTGACCAACAACCCTGCAGTTGCAACGACTGTCGACTCTACAAATTGTGCCACCACCTCTGAAGGAGTAAGCGTTGGAGGTGGTAAAGACACAATCTCCGGAGTTGGCAGCTGGATAGTAGTGATTGATGGGATGCCGACAGCTGATGTAGCCACCACGGGAACTTCCGCGGCGCTTAAACCTGTAACCTGTACAGACGTAGGAACAATCGACATACCTGACAGTGCGGATGGAGCAAAACGTACAACTCTTGAAGTCTCTCCAACTCCCATACCTGCACCTGTCCTTTCACGTCTTGAACGTCTAATCAACTTGTGAATATCCTCTTCTTCTTCTTCTGACTCAGTATCATCAACTGTCCTCTTCCTCTTCCCTAACGTCCTTTCTCGTCTCACCAACATCCTTCTCGCCTCATCCGTAACATCATCAAGATCTGAGTCAGCCACCGTCGTAGCTGCTCTAGTAACATTCACTTCCCGAACCTGTGCAGCAGAGACCTGCACCTCTTCTTGCGGATCAAACCGGTCCATGTCGAAGAATCCTTGGCCGCCAAATGCAGCATCAAGGTCTACATCCTCCTCAGCCGACACAACAGGAACAGCAGGTACATCTCGAGGTGCTCCTACCTGTCATGGTTGAGGGTCTCTGAACTCATCCCCACGAGCTGGCACATACCCCGGGTTTATTAAGTATCCAAAGAGTGGAGTATGCCTTGGACGCAGTTCAGGCTTGCTCCTCGCACTGGATGTGCGGCATTGAGCGAAGATACGTTTGCTCACATTCTCCACGTATCTTATTGGACGTCGTTGAGGCAACGTGGGAGCAACATGATTCAAGATCATCTGAATGAATCTTGGATACATGATGAACCTCTCACGGGCCATCGCTCTTCTCTGTCTATCAATTTCGTAAAAGACCATCTGACTAAAGCTATAACGTTTGTTATAAGTCAGAGCAGTCATTGCTGACTGCATGGTCGCACCCATACCATCAGTGCCCGCCTTCCTCCCAGACATGCAGACAATCATAACGTGCATGAGGAAGCGCCACTGATCAAGTAGGAAACCCTTCCTCCGTTGTGTATCGCCCAATGGACCAGAATAGCCCATTCTTAGAAATGCTCCATCGCGAAACGAAGCAACAAACTCCGTAGGGTCATCCCTAGTCTCCTCACCGAACCGTAAAGCCACCCGTATTTGTTCAGATGAGAACTGAACCTCTTGATTGTTGACGGTTGCTCGCATAACCGGGGGCTCAACACGGCAATCGTATTCCACCGTCTGCCAGAAATCCTCGATATTGGGTAAGGATATCGGCAGAGTCTTCGTGATTGCGTGGAATATCCTCGAGCGAATGAGGAATGTGATGATCTCACGGTAGTCTTCAACTCCGCTCGCTTCCGGGTCTAAGGTAATGTACATATTGTGACCCGGAAAAAATTGCCTCTGGTTATCTCCGTCATCGCCTCCAGCACCTGCTACTGCAGCCATATCTGCAACAAACGAACCAAGTTAGATACACGTTAAGGTTTAACACAAGTTCGCTTATTACCATGAGCGAAGTTGTGATAACTTCTGTATAGGCGAAGTTAACGTTGGGGCGAAGTTGGGCACAACTTCGCTTCAACGTTAAGTTCGTCTAATGACTAATCAGAAAAAGGTCCAGGCGAAGTTAATGTTGGGGCGAACTTGGGCACAACTTCGCTTCAACGTTAAGTTCGCCTTACCACAACATCGCCTCAGGCGAAGTTAATGACAACATCGCCTCAGGCGAAGATAAGCATTACGGATAACTTCGCCGAAACCCTAAGTTCGCCTGAATATGAATCGGCGACAGATAGATTGATTCAAACTCGAAAATCTGAGGTTTTCTGGGTATTTTGACGATTTAGGACTCTTAAACTCAAGCTTTTAAGGATATGTTGACGATCAGTTTGGTTATTAACACGTAACAACAAGATTTGAAAGTCCTATTTGAAGGTCCGACGGTTCGAGGTTCATAATCGGGTCGAAACGACCACTGATTATCATTGAAGAACAATGATTATACAATGTAATGGCATCACGAACCTTGAAACGTAACGGAAACTGGGAAAAAGAACAAGTAATCGGAATAACGACAAGTTCGCCGGATAATCAAACGATAAGTTCACCGAGAAATATTCAATAAGTTCGCTGAGATTAGAAATTATGAACACTGTTGACCTTAAGAATTCTTTATATAGGGGCGGAGTTAAACAGGCGAAGTTACGGTTAACTTCGCCTAGGCGAAGTTATTCACAAGTTCGCCTGTTTAACAACATCGCCTATATTTACAAGATCAACCCTTATAATTCGAAAATTTTGCAATTAAGTTCTAAAACTTCCCTTTAAGAATTTAAATGACACGATCAAGTACAAGTAACCAGATACAAAATTATAAAACTACCTAAGTACAAGAAACTTTTAAAAAATAAAGTATAAGGGATCAAATTTCAGTCTCGATAGGGACTACTACGTTTTAGAAAAGATCCGAACAGGAATCATACTAATTACGTGATTGTCACATAGATCCGTGTTTAGCTGTATTATGACATAAAGAAACAGGTTGTAAGCAGGTAAATAACTTAAGATGGTTTTCATCGTTTCTGTGATACGAGTTAAGTTCAATTAAGCTCAAAAATTAAGTGGGCAACAACTCAGAGATTATGATGCCTCCTATCTATTCTCAAAGCATATTTGGCTTTCCCCAAGTCACCCCGAATTGACCTCGACCCTTAGTGTCTGATTAAGTTTGTAATTACTCTTCATCTCCTTCCCGTTCTCTTTCTTACTCCATGATTAAGAAGTCTTGATATGTTGAACTCTAGAATGTTTCAATAACTCATAAGTTTTTTTTTTTTTTTTTTTTTTTTTTTTTTATGATAAACATTTACATAGACTTCAGAGTAGTAACCAACTGCAAGTCCCGAATCTGGATCACTGCAATTTCTTGAAAAGCTATCTTCACGGGAATCAGAACACTTACGGGCTCGTGTATGACTGGGTAATCGCTTTTCTGCCTATCATTCGGAAAGATATATATGAAGACATGAAAAACTCGTAAGGAGTTTCCACGTAAAATCAAGTAGTTTTAGTTTGTATCACATCTACTTTTACGCACCATAAAAAGTTACCATGACATACAATGACTGTCCTAAAGCCTTTTAAGCCTAATAACTTCACTAGTTAAGCACACAGAATCAGTATATCTATCATTTTCCAAGGTTGGATCAATTTTCTGTTAAACATAGCTAACGAACTTCTTACGAAGTAGTAGACTTGAAAAATAATTTCATTTCCCTTAAAAAAAAATTTTAACATTAATCGCCCCGACCAAAACAAAGTCTTCAGGTAAACGGCTATCCCGAAGATCCAATGGATCAGCTGGACCGACCACATACTAGTATGTGTCCTTCTAACTAATTAATATGATCGACTAATTTTAAGCGAAAGAATGAAAACTCATCATAAACCGCCCCGGTCACTTTCAGTCATGTGGTTAATGGCTATCCTCAAAATCTACAAGTAGAAAATGAGGACCAAAACATATCCGAAGACAAGTCCTTCAAACTGAGGTAACCGACATATTTTAAGCGATAGTGACGTTTTTTTTTTTTTTTTTTTTTTAAATATAACATGAAAAACATGGTTACTCGGGATTGATCATCCCATTCAGCTCGATAAGGTTTTGAAATCTTGTTTTGTCAAACGCTTTAGTATAAAGATCAGCGAAATTATCAAGCGTATCCACCTTTTCAAGCACAATCAGTTTCTTCTCAGCACAATCCCGTATAAAATGATGACGTATGTCGATATGTTTAGTTTTACTGTGCTTCACGGGATTGTCAGTTACTGAGATAGCAGCTGTGTTATCAATGCAAATAGGTGTAAGTAAGAAATTCAGACCATAGTCGCGCAACTGTTGTTGAATCCAAAGAACCTGGGAGCAGCAGTTGGATGCTGCCATGTATTCTGCTTCACAGGTTGAAATTGCGACCGAAGTCTGTTTCTTGCATTGCCACGACACCAATCTGCCACCAAGAAACTGACATCCTCCAGTTGTTGACTTCCGACTCTGATTGCACCCTCCATAATCAGAATCTGTGTAAGCGACTAGCTCCAAGTCTCCTCCTCTCGGGTACCACAACCCCAGCTTTGGTTTGCCCTTGAGATACCGCAAGATCCTCTTCACACCCTTCATGTGAGATTCCTTTGGGTTTGCCTGAAAACGAGCACAAAGACAAACAGCAAACATTATATCAGGCCTAGAAGCAGTTAAGTACATTAAAGAACCTATAATAGCCCGATACTGAGTTGGGTCCACATCTGCATCACCGTCTGACTCAGCACCCAATTTGTGATTGACGCAGATTGGAGTGTCGAATGGAGTGCTGTCCTCCATCTTGAAGCGTTTGAGCACATCATGGACATACTTGGTCTGATGAATGAACATCCCATCCTTCTTCTGATCAACCTGCAATCCTAAAAAGAAAGTTAGTTCACCCATAGCACTCATTTCAAACCTCTTTTTCATGACGGCCTCAAAATCTTGACACATGGAGACTCTTGATGCAGCAAAGATGATGTCATCCACGTAGACTTGCACTAGCAGGAAGTCGCTTCCATCTCTCTTGAAGAACAACGTGCTATCTATATTCCCTCTTTCAAACCCATTTTCAAGCAAGTAATCTGATAAAGTTGAATACCAGGCACGAGGTGCCTGATGTAGTCCATACAATGCCTTGCTTAACTTGTACACGTGATCAGGAAAGTCTGGGTCCGGAAAACCCGGAGGTTGCTCAACATACACTACCTCATCAACTTTCCCATTCAGAAACGCACTCTTCACATCCAACTGAAATACCTTCATCTTCTTATAAGCAGCGAACGCCAAAAACAATCTAATGGCTTCCAACCTTGCGACAGGAGTGAACACTTCATTATAATCAATCCCCTCTTGTTGATTAAAACCTTTAACGACTAGCCTCGCCTTGTTTCTTATGATAATCCCTTTCTCATCTCTCTTGCACTTAAACACCCATTTTGTGCCTATCGCATGCACATGCTTCGGTTTTTCAACCAAAGTCCAAACTTCCATTTTCTTGAATTGAGCCAACTCTTCTTGCATAGCTTCGACCCACGAGCTGTCCTTGAGAGCCATTTGATAATTCTTCGGTTCAATCTGGCTGATAAAGCAGGTGTACAAGCATTCGTTGATTATCCCTGTCTCCTTGATGCTTGTGTAAACACAGGTGTGCTCATTCAAGCTACGTCTTGTTTGTACACCGGAGGACACATCACCAATCACATTCTCCAAAGGGTGATCTTTATGAATTCTCGTGGTCGGAACAGAACCGACATGCAAATTGTCTTCCAAGTTAGAAGAGAGCTCGTCAATGGTTGTTTCATGCTGAGAGTGAAATGGATTGAAAAATTCTTCTTCAGTCGAGGTAGCAGGGGTATCGACAGCATTTGATGAGGAAGGTTGACATTTATCGATCAGCTGTCTTTGCAATAGGTTTTCTTCCTCATCAAGGATCATCTTCGTAGCAACTCTCTCTTCTTCTTCAGCAATATCCAAATACGGTATGTTAAAAGACTTAAAAAGTTTAACATAGTCGAAAAACTCAGCAGGTCCGTTGCTTGGTTTTGGCGGTTAATAACTTGTGATATCGGTGTTACACACCACCTCAACCTTGCTGGTCGATGTATTGAAGACATGTCTGTTGGGAGTCCCAACAACATAACCGACTAAGATTCCTTCATCGGCTACTTCACCAAATTTAGAATTTGTCTTCAAAATCGAACAAGGGGACCCGAATGGTTCAAGACCACTCAAGTTGGGCTTTCTCCCATGCATAAGCTCATAACACGTTTTACCAAGTCTTTTAACAGTTAAGACTCTATTCAGAACATAACAGGCTGTAGCAACAGCTTCAGCCCAAAACACCACAGGAAGCTTCGAATCAGCCAGCATAGTTCTGGCTCCTTCAATTAATGTTCTATTCTTCCTTTCAGCCACTCCATTCTGTTGCGGTGTATACGGAGCACTGTATTGGTGTTCAATCCCTCTCTGAAGGCAGAAGATCTCCATCTCAAAATTCTTGAACTCCGTTCCATTGTCACTCCTGATGAACTTAACCCTTTTATCTATAAGGTTCTCAACTTTGGTAATCAAATTCTTCACCATCTGAGCCGTTTCGTCTTTTGATTTTAGGAAATACACCCACGATATCGTGAGTAGTCATCAGTGATCACCAAGAAATAAGAAGTTCCTCCTAGACTTTTCGCATTCACGGGACCGAAGAGATCCATGTGAAGCAACTCCAGAGTACTGGCAATTGAATTGACTTTCTTGGTGAGATGGGATTTCTTGTGCTGCTTTCCCTTCTTGCACGCTATACATTTATCTTCAAAATTGAAATTCTTCAAGGGAACGCCCAGCACAAGTCCATTCCTGACAATGTGGTTCATCTTCCGAAGATGAATGTGCCCCATTCTCCTATGCCACAATTCGGACTCTGATTCACTCGCTTTTGTCATAAGGCATGATTCTGCCGTGGCCATTTCAGTTGATCTCATATCCATAGTATATGTATTTCTTTCACGTGGAGCCTTCATCACAATCCACTCCTCTGGTATCTGAAAACCAGGTTTCAACACAATTGCCTCATTCTTTGTAAAATGAACGGTGTACTCCTTATCACAGATCTGCGACACACTCAGCAGATTGTGCTTCAATTCTTCTACAAAGTTAACCTTCTCCAAAGTCATCTTTCCGTTTGACACCGTTCCCATTCCAGTAATCTTGCCACCACTTTCACCGGCAAAGCTCACTCTTCCTCCTTGAACAGGTTTCAAATCGTGTAACAAGTATTTGTTACCCGTCATGTGCCGGGAACAGCCGCTATCTACAACCCAAAGATTGTTGGCAGCCCTGTTCAACTGTTCCTGCACAATAAAGCAAAAGATTAGAATTTAGGGACCCAAGACCAATTGGTCTTGGATCTATACATCCCAAACTTTGGCTTTCCAAAGTTAGTATCTCGAAAATTCCTGTAAGTCCTATTAGGAAACCTCCTTGAAGATTGATTGTGAGGCCTACCAAACCTTTGTGAATTGAAAGAATTATAACTTGTGGTTTGGTTATTAGCAGTGTAAAACTGAGATTTATTTCTATGAAAACCTGAATTAGTCACATTTTTGAATTTTAAGTGGTTTTCATTTTTAGCAGCATGATGATTACTATTAGGTTTATTCTCAG
Organism: Bidens hawaiensis; assembly: GCF_021521415.1. Taxonomy (NCBI): domain Eukaryota; kingdom Viridiplantae; phylum Streptophyta; class Magnoliopsida; order Asterales; family Asteraceae; genus Bidens; species Bidens hawaiensis. The sequence goes on from NW_027498117.1 coordinate 43,774, forward strand.
CTTTAGTAGGCCTTACACCTCTGAATCGCTGCTTCAGAGGGCAATTTGCAACAAGATGTCCTAATTGATTACATCTAAAACAACACCTATGCTCAACTTTTTTATCAACCGGTGTTTTAGATGTCGAGGCTTTAATACCGCCCGTTCGTCTCACATTTGGCGGGACGTACGGGTTTAGTGGAGTACTCTTTTTATTCGTCTTATCTTTCTCTCCACCATTGGGTAATATCACCTCCTCTTTTGCCTTACCAGACTCGGATGACTTATCCGAATCTGATGAGACTGGACTTGGATCAGAAATTTTAACACTTGAAACAGGCGAACTTGTTTCGCCTCAACTAACATTTGGTTCTTTACAAGTTACTTTAACTGGTACTGTCTGAGCAACCTCAAAATCAACAGATTTCTGAACACTAGGGTTAAAAGTGTAATTGTGATTATAAGGTGGTGGAACCTCATGATAACTGATTCCTCCTCTCTTAGCAGAGGAACCTTGATCACTAACAAGGTGATCAAGAATAGCAGAAGAATTTATGAACTGCTCTAGTTTTCTATTCAGTTCCACCACTTTTACCTGGTGATCAGCAATTTGTTTTTCTCTATCAGCAATTAGTTTGGTTTTTTCTTCCAAAACTTCATAACTTAAATCAATCACTTCAATTTTTTCAGCAAGTTTTGTTTTTAAACTTTTAACATCTTTTTCACAAGCTTTTATTTTGACTTTATAGCTATTTTCTCTTGCTTTTGTAAAATGATGATCTTCTTTTAAGGTTTTAAATTCAGCATCCAACCTAACATACTGATCGGTTATAGTTGCTAATTGCTCAGACAAGTTTTCACATTTAGAGCATGTAAGTTTAGAACATACCTCGGAGAGCTGGTCATTAACGTCTGCCATAAGAGCTTTTTCCTCTCCGGTAACCTTCTCACTTTCTTCAGTTTCTACCTTTGCCAAATTTGCCTGCTCAAAAGTTTCTTTAGAAAGCAGGTTCCAGTTGTATTCACCATCTTCTCTGGACATCATGGCACTATAATCTTTTCTACCCTCACTTTGCTGTGGAGACCTACCCTGACTTCGTTCCACACGCTCATTCCTGCATTCTTTTGCAAAGTGACCGTTTTGCTGACAATTGTAGCATCTCACCTTCGTGTTGTCAAACCCTGGCTTTCCACCGACAAACTTTCTTCCGGTCTTCCTCATAAACCGCTTCACTCTTCTTACGATCATGGCCATCTGCCATTGCAGATCCATTTCCTCCAGATCATCAGCATCAATCTGGTCATAATCTTTATCCAACATAGCTGGATCAACAACCTTCCCTTGAATGTAGTTCTCATAGGAAGCAATAAAAGAAGCATAGAGACCAAACTGCTCTTCAGCAGACTTGACACTCATAGGCATCTTGGAGTAGTTGTTGCTGGGAATACTTGGAGAGCAACTACTCTTGCTTACCTGGGGTTGAGAACCACTCGATCCAGCTGCTACATAGCAAACATCCCCATTTGTGTTAACTGACACATGCCCCTCATGTGATGAGTTGGGGCCCGACTCTCCCTTTGTGTAGTAGGCAGCAGATTCAGTCTTCGATCCTGAGCTAGTGTTGACTTTAGCTCCATACATACCTGGATCTTGAACCTGATCCATAGGTGTCTCTTTTCTGACCATGTTAAGCTCAAAGGTTCTGAGCTTGTTGACTGCTGTTTCAAGATCATATGTGGGAAAGTCCTTGTCTTCCCTCATCAGCACAGTGTACATCTCCCATTTTGGTGGGAGAGCATCTAGAAGCTTCTCAACTATTTCTTCTTCTCGGTAGGAAATTGAATAGTTGCTCAATTCAGTCATCAGATGGTAATATCGAGTGATAATATCATCTAAGGATTCATTCTTCAAATACTTGAAGACTGAGAACTGGGTTTTGAGCAATTTTATCTTTGAAGCACGGATTCCTACATTCCCTTCAAATCTGTTCTCAAGAGCTTCCCAAAGCTCTCTTGCTGACGTATACTTTCTGAACGTATGAAGGATCTCTTGAGGAATAGCCATAGTAATAGCAGCATGAGCCTTGCTCTCGGCCTCATACATCTTTTTCTCTTCTTCTTCCATTTTACTATACTTTTTAATTTGATCACGAACTTCATACTCCATAACTGGTGGAATATAACCATCCTGGATGCATACCCACATCTTCGCATCCTGGTATTTGACGTATTGTATGAACCGATCCTTCCATGCAACGAAATCGGTTCCCTTCAGCAATCTTGGGGCCTTGGTAGCTGACCCTGCTTCAACTTCCATCTTCACTAACTCAGAGATGTTGATCGACGACATCCTTCCCGAAAAGTAAGAAACCTGAAAAATTAAGAATTTTCTTTTTTTTTTTTTTATATTAAAGTACTGTAGGCGAAGTTACGGATAACTTCGCTTGAAGTAGGCGAAGTTGTAGAGAACTTCGCTGATAACACTGCTGATTAACTTCGCTGATTCTTAACTTCGCTTGAGGTAAGCGAACTTAAGAGGTAGGCGAAGTTGTAGAGAACTTCGCTTGATTTAGGCGAACTTGAGAAGGTAGGCGAAGTTGTGGATAACTTCGCTTAACCTTATATCTTCGCCGAAACCCTACGCACAATGACGACAACTTCCCCTGATGAACACGGAAGATTTGCAGATCTGTAAATCGGATTTTAACGAGGTTTTTGACGGTGTAAAGGCTTGAACATGATGGTAGGAGGTAAGAATGATCAAAAACACAGAAAACACGTCCCGCGAATAGTCGAAACGGGACGATTTCTACACCCGCGTGAATATCCCGAACCACACAATCGAGCAAATGCTCTGATACCAATTGTAGGTTCTCTTGACGGATCACACGAGATATCTCGGTCTACTCAGGTGCGGAATCCCTGCGTAGATCGTTACGAGCGTAGAAATCAATTCAAACAAACACACACGAATAAACCGAAACACGTTATATATTAATAACTGAACTCACGTGATATGAATCACTGATACAGACTCTCGTCCTCACGTTACAATGAACTCAAACCAGCTTAGATCAACTCGATGAACAACCTCAACACTAAGCCGTAACCTAGTATAAATACACGACAACTTCGCCTGAAATGTTCAGGCGAAGTTGGCCATAACTTCGCTTGTTCAACAAGTTCGCCTAGGCGAACTTGTTAACAACTTCGCTTAAACAAAAACATAAATAACATTACAGACTCGATTACAGACACTAGACTATGAACTACTGACATTTATGCACCAACAGTTATATGTATTTACCATTGTGTCTTACGTTTCAGGTCATTGTGTTATATGTATTCATTATTGTGTTTTACGTTTCAGGTTATTGTGTAATATGTATTCATCATTGTGTTTTATGTATTAGACAATTTGTTGGTATTTTTCATTATATTTACATATTATTACACAATGGTGTTATTAGTATTTAAAAAAAAAACACAATGATCAGACGAAAGACACAATGACGAAAAAAAACACATTGACAAACAGAAAGACATAATAATGAAAAAAGACACAATTGTAAGAAAAAAAGACACAATGACGTAAAATTTTTTTATTTTTATATAACAAAATCATACTCATATTAAATATAAAAAAAAACGCTTGTTATTATGGTGAATTTTAATTTTTAAAAAAATATCATATGAAAAAGTTATAAACGTTTAAAAATGATTAGGGAATTAACATGTAACTTGAATGTGGAGAGAGAAAATGTGCAATATTACTTTTATATTTTTTTTTCTTTGGTACCTACCTAACACATGTCAATTAATTATGGTTTCTCGCACTTCTCATTTTTGTTGCACTTTTTAGAATAACTCAACCCTAATTTTAGTATATCATTATTTTATATAATTTTTATATCAAATATTTAGTGAGATTAATTTTTAATTTAATGAGATGTTATAAACCGTTAAGGTAATTATGGGTTTAGTAAGACTCATGTCTGTGAATTCGGGTCAAATGCACGAGAAGTCTAAATTTGCAAATAAAGCAATCTGGTGACTTAAAAGAATGTAGGGAGCAACCAAAAAGCTTTTAAAAGTTTTATTTATATGTATATAAGATAAATATACAAAAATTACTAAAAATGTCCCAATGTTGACATTTGATAAAATCGGAACGATACATAAAAGATTAGCATGACCCTTGCGTTAGAATAATGTGTAAGTGGCGGACCCCGGATTTTTTCAAATTGAGTAACAGTTTTTTCGGTTTACAAAAATTTTTGGTCGGTCGTTATTCGGGTCGGGTCGATGCGAGGAACATAACAAAACACGGAAATATGGTGCCGTTGGAAACGAGTAAGCAGAAAGAATCTAGATTAGAAACTAGATAAAGCATAGACTTTTAATTCATTTTTTATTCATACCCAGAAAACATAAATGTAAGCTATATAGTATTACATACAGGACCAAAACATGAAAAACTAACTCTAACACAAATAAATGATTAATTATTATATACATAAACAATATAATAAAAGAATATGCAAAACTCACGTTGTCGTTATATATGATGCATGGTGATAATGACTACATGAGAGAAACTAACGAAAGCACAAATATCTTCACTAAATAATTAATATTGACTAGGATATAAAAAACAAAATTAAAAAAACATAAAAAACAAAGCATTGTGAGGCTTGATCCTGCAATCTCTCAAAGGTAAAACAATAAGGGATTTTCCACTAAAACAATTCATCCTTAATAATATGGGTTCCAAGTAATTTAATATACCGCTTCTAAGTAATTTCTAAAAAATATTGATGTCTCGGGACCCCGATCGAACTTATGTAGGTCCGCTCCTGCATACACAAATCAAGAAATAGTTTTCAAAAATAAACATAAATATTTAACATTCATAAGAATAGCTAGCCCTCTTTTCACCGGCCGAGATGAATAGGATTTAACCTACACTTTCGGCTAAGAAAATTAACACTTTTATGAAAGCATCGGCTAAACCCGTGCTTCTTAACCATGAATCGTTTATTTCCACGACCGATGTGAAATTTGTTCAAGATGTACAATGGGCCATGTCAATATTCTTTGTTGTTACAATGGGCCATATCAATATTATTAGTATTGTAATGATATATATTTAATAATTTTTTTCTTTGTATATTCAATTCAAATTTGGATAAAACTAGTAAATACTAAACCCATTGACAAATTTGTTAGTTGTCAACGACCTGAGCCAAAAACCATCAAAGTATCATCACCATAATATATGGTATTCGGTCTCCCATCTATAACGCGTCACATGAACATCCTTGGTCTAAAATCCTAAGTTACAAATCGTCTTACAACCTTCCTTATGTCTCGCACAAAATAAGTTTTAAAAAAACAAGAAATAAAAAAGTATATGGCAAGCTAGTGGCTTTAAAGTATATGAAGAAATACGGATCCAATTCCCTCAACGGGTCCTGGATCTAATGAGTCAACCGGGTAGGATACAATAACAACCAACACGATATGAGCACAACTTCCCAAAGTACAGTGACCGGAACCTGCAAAACAGACACCGTGAGCTCGTTATGGGAAGGGCAAGATGGGGAGTCTTCCCGTAACCACCCTCCGGCGTGAGAATAATTACCGTTCTGACGTAGAGAAAGTACTAGAGTATTGAGAGTAAATACTTGAAAGTGAATGTGTACCTCATGCAGATGGAGAGGGTATTTATAGCCGAAGGATGTGGGAACAAGATTGGCCAGCTGTCCTTTTCTAGAAGATCTTCAATAATCGTCTGGACGCGTGTCCTTATGTGATAGGTTGAGCTATACGTCCCATGTGCATGGGTATAACAACCTGGACACGGGTCATTCTATGATAGGACGAGTTGATCCCTGGCCATGCATTGGTGATGAGTCACGTATTCTTCAAGTAACAATCGTGGTTATTCTTCCAGAAGGTAATTAGTTATTTACCGCTGTCCTGTTGGCATTGCCTTCCGGTCAACTTGGCGGATAGATGTGCTATCATGCGGGTGGCGTCTGAGGGTGCCTGGATGTTTCTGCGTGTGGTGTAAGGATATTCTTCCTCTATTATGTTGTGCTGGTGATCCATATGTCCCGCTGGTGGTATATGAGGGGTTCCTCTCCGACCCGCGGGTGATACTTATGGGTATTTGGGTCTTTTTGGTAACTTACCTCTATAAGTCCCCCAGTCCAATGTTTCTTCCGCGTGAAGTTTTTATGCGGGTGGAATTTTGGACTTAAGATGTATTTAGGGGTTTTTAAATTTTGGAGTTTAGTAGAAAATATCTTCTGTTGGTGATGTGGATAACTGTGAAAAATGACAAGTTAACCACTTGCAGGCGCGTGGGCAGGTGATGGGACGTTTATGCCGCCTGTCACTGTACCCGACTGTACACATTTTTCTCTGTTTTGAATTTCCCGCGTGACGTGGCATCATAGAATGGATGGTGAATTTTTCTCTCTACTGTTCATATCCCATTGCATTAATTGCGATGGGTATAAATAGTAGAGGTTAACATCTTTATGAAGTTTTATTGCTTTCGATTTTCTTGATTCTTCTTTGTTTTCTCTCAATTCTTCTAGCCAATATCTTTGATTCATGTCACGATTGCTCGCTGCTTTCCATTTATAAACGAATTGATGGCTAGTAGTGCAGGATCATCTGTGCCAACCATTGATACTGCAGAGATCAAATGGGATGTTTCGGAATACGAAGCGTTACTTCGTATTTACGGAATCCCACCGGAATGGGGACCCGAGTTCCCTGCTGCCGGATCTGTGGCGAGCTTGCCTCCTATTGGCAAGATGGCCGTATACTCTGACTACTTTGAGTATGGAATTTTCCGGTTTCCGATGAAAATTTTTTTTTATGAAGGTAATAAGTGCCTATGGGAACCATTTATCCCAGTTACATCCCCTTGCCATCATGCAAGTTCGCCACTTTGAATCCTTATGTACGGCGAAGGGAATGCTGCCTCGTGTTGACCGCTTCCCGGTGTTATATCGGATAGCCAATCGTTTGGGGTGGTTTAAGTGTTACCCTAGAGAAGGTAGGGTTATTGGCACTGTGCCTAAAGGGGGTTCAAAAGATTGGCACCACAAATTCTTCTGGATTTCAGAAGACGTTCCTGTCGCCATGGTCCGTCGTCCGGCTGGCGGGACGCCCCCGGAGGTTGTTACGGCTCCTCACGAGCAGCAAGAGTGGTTCCGCACTATGGTGGCAGAACCCTCCTCCATGCGAATTCTGCCAGAAGAGGCTCTGGTGTGGGCGGGTATGAGCCGCTTGTGGCAATACCCTAATTTAGAGCCTATTTTTATGGGCGTGAACGAACGTAAGTTATTTTTCCCTTTCCTTTCTTTTGCTTTCTTTATGAATCATCCTATTTGACCTTTTATGTGTTTTAAGGTGAAGAGCCCATGATGAATGCCCTTTTTGAAAACAGGGGGTGTACGCCGAAACGCATTCGTGAAGAGAAAGAGACACCTGTCTTGGAGAGGATGCGGAGTCGGTTTCTCTTCGCTACCAATGTACCGGCTGAGCCTGCAACTTCATAGGCGATCTTCCAGTCAGGTGCGTACACCTTAAACCCTCGTCCACTTAACATCCTTTCTTCTAATGGGGTAATCGTCATTCTCTCCTCGAGTGACGATTCTACAACCCAAGAAGACGAAAATTATGATAGTGCTTCTGAAATATCGTCTGTGTCACATCTGTTGGTAGAGTTGGAGCGGAAGAGAAACTTCGAGTCTCTTCGTGCAAGCAGCGCAGGTGCTAGCTCCGCGTATACGGGGGAGGGTCCGACGCCCAAGAAGTAGCGGACACAGCGTCCCTAGAGGCAAAGAGTCAGCCTTTCTGCTCGCATGAAGGGGTTTGCTGGTAAATCAATGTTTCAGCTGTAGTTTTCCCTTTCATGTTTTCTCTGACTCTAAAATCCAACTTTGTTTTTTGTAGATTTAGAGGACGTTGTTGATGCTGGTATTTTCAAGAAACCAGTCACTCCGTTAAATGGGGATGATAAACTACCATCCCCGACGCCTGTAAGCGAAAAACCACATTCTCCTCCGCCAGAGAAGGAATGCAAACCGCCAACTCCTCCATCTAAGGAGTATCAAGAGTGCCATCTTCCACTGCCGGTAGTTAAAGATTCCATGACGTACTTATTCGAGACTGGAAACGCTTCCAGCTCTGCGGGAAAAGATCCCGTGGAGGGTGGAGAAGCGTCGAAAACACAAGAATCGCCACCCGCCGAATCCGTCCGGTTTTTTGACAACCCCCTCTAGTTCTCCAATAAATGTTGAAGGTGTGGAGCTTCCTCAATCGACAAACTTCGACTACTATGGGAAGCCCAACCCGGGAGAGGATAACGAGAGGTTTGTTCCGAATTGGAACATCAAAAAGGGGTCTCTCCTTACTGATCCGGACACTTGTGTGACGTTTGTCGACCAATGTGTCACGAAAGCGGAGCGGATCTATCAGCGTGGTCGCCCTCGCCAGGATCTGTATAACGACTATTCCTCGTCCGTAGCCAACACTATGGCTTGTGGGCAGAAAATTTTACGGGAGTGGTGATCGATGGGGGAGCGATGGGGCGAGCTGATTCAGTCCTCTGAAGAGGAGAAGAGGGAGGCTCAAGAGCAACGTCAGGCCGCTAATACTGCTAAGTGGAAGCAGTCGGACGCTGAAATCGCTCTCAGAAATGAGAAGGATAGGCATACGGCTGCTTCCCGTCAATGGGAAGAAGCCTGTAAGAAGCAAAACACAATTCTTTAATCTGCCAGAGCCGAAACACAAAAGAAAAAGGATGACCTAGCCAAAGCACTTGATGCCATTTCAGCACTAGAAGAACAAGTGGCTCGCCAAGGTGCCTTTATCCAAGGGCTCGAGGCGGATTCCAATGAGAAAAAGGAGCGAGCAGAAGCCAATGAAAAGAGAGCTAATGACATGCAAGCCGCCTATGACTCTCTTTTGCAAGCTCGGGATGAAGCGAAAGTTCGTGCGGCGGAATACTTGGATGAAAAGTAGAAAATATCCGCCGAGCATAACGATCTTCGGTTAAGGGCGGAGCGGGCATAGGAGGAACGACGCTGGCTGTTGGACCAAGGCCTTAACGCGGTATGTTACCCCACTCTTCCGCCGTTGTCTATAGTATTGTTGTCATCAACTATTACGAAATCTGTCTTTTTTCCACAGGTGATTATGCATATTAAGAAAGGCACGGAACTGACGGATAGCTTAGCTTTTTGCTTGCTGCTTCCAAAAACTCTGTCCGCGTTTTGGGCTTCAATGAAGGGATGGGTTATGCCCAAGCCAGTCGTTCATTTGAAGAGCATCCGCTGCATGGACGGAATGTTGCCCAAGAGTATGATGCGAGTCTTAACGAGTATGACAACTTAACATTCTCCTTGGAGGACATGCTCCCAACATTTGCAACGGCTAGTGATGGAGTGGAGCAACTGAAGGAATATTTAGGAGAAGGGACGGAACACAATCCGCCAACATCTCCTGATGGGCTTCCGCTCAAAACCCTTAGAGTGAATTAGGACTTTATAATTTCTTTTTGTGCTTTGTAAATATACGTAACTTATGAATGAAAAGAAATTCTTTTGTCTTTTTATGAGTTTTGCATTACTTCGCATAAGGATAATATCTTGTAAGATATTTTTTGAGTTTTCCAATTTTGAATATTTGCAAGTGAGGTGAAAGTACTGACGTGGCGGAAAGAGAAACGTCGCAATATAACTAATGGGACGTATATGACGCCTGTTGACAGTTTACTTTTGCTTTTTCTTCTTTCCCGCCTGTCGTGTCAGCTTCCCATTGAGTTATATTTTATCTCTCCAATGGCGCCTGACCAATCCCATTAATTTCGATGTGTACAAATAGGCCAGATCCCATCGCTTATTCATTCTTATCTCCTTCTCATTCTTCTACTTCCTCTTAACTCTACATCTTAGATTTTGCATTATTCAAATCATCCAATTCTGCTTTCAATTTAAGATGGGTAAGGATGAGAAGAAGGATGCTTCAATAGAGAACATCGTTCTCCACTGGAAGAATAGGGATTATGAAGATATCGTCAACATCTACGGCCTGGCGCCTGAATGGGAACCCGAGTATCCGGCGGACGGGTCTGTCGCCACTAACCCTCCGACAAATAAAATGGCCGTATATGTGGACCATTTTACTACCGGGAACTTCCGGCTTCCTGTGACGAAGTTTATCCAGTCCGTCTTGACGGCTTATGTAACATTCGTCAAATTTCAAACCCGAAAACCCGACCCACCTTTTTTTTCTTGGATAATTAATTATTGCTCGACACTCGGTTTTGATTTTTATTTATTATTAAATCGTTATAACTATTAGAATAGTACGAAAAACCACCCCTAACATTTGTTCTTACCACTTCTGCCTTCACACTCAAACATCAAGGACCAAAATGTAAAGTATAAATATTATTTTTTTTTTCTTTTCTCCCTTTCTTCTCTTCCCTCTCACCGTCGACCCTCCCCCTTTGCTTCATGATCCATGGATTGAGGCGTAAATCACGGGATTTGGTCATATATGCACGTCAATTGTTAATTTACACGCTCAACCATACTCTAAATAGGTTATATTTCAGCCTGTAACACTGATTTATCGCCATCACAAACCGCGGCTAGCATGATCGAATTACCCTATAAATACACATCTATAACTCGATTAACTCGTCCATCATACTCTCTAAAACATTTTGAGTCTAACCTTAAACCAATTGCAACCTCAAGGTCGTGCAAGATAGAGTATTGACATGTTCGTGGCCGATAACCCTAACTCGCCGATCTCCTTCTTTTCGCACTCGTATAAGGTAATTGATTAATGGGTTATAATCGGTTCCGCTTGAATGTTAAAACCCCTCTGTCATTTCGAATCAACAGAGGGTGTATAATCATCAATTTGGGGTTTCTTCGAATTAGGGTTCTAAGAGTTTGGGAACCATTTGATAAATCTAGTTATATACTTTTAGTTTCGTTATTTAAACAGGTTGTAGCACCAGCCCAGTTGACTGGTGCATGTTATATGAAAACCCAGAGACTGGTCAGGGCGCAGGTTCAAACCTCCCCTGATCCGGTTTTACTCTTTTTTTTTCATTTTTCCTTTTTTCTTTTTTAATTGTTTTGATTTAAATAATATCTTTTGTCTTTTTGTTGTCAAGTAATAATATTTTTATAAACTAATGATAAATTTCTCACCGGCTTAACGAACCGAACTTTTAGTTGTTCAAATAAAATTTTTCTTCTAACTTTTCCTTTAATATATATATAACGATGTGCGTACTTTTGTCATCGATTAATGTTTATTTTACTTATTTGAAAATCAAACCAAGATGCTAATAATAATAATAATAATTACTAATATAATTATAATTAACCTAATACTTTTGTAAAGAGTTGTGACACATTTTATCAAACCAACCTTCAAACTTTTAATTATAGTTATCTCGTCACTAAAATATTTTCTTTATTTAGTTGAAGATTTATTGCAAGAAAATCCGGTTAATTTATTTTCATTATATGTTTATTTATAAAAATAGTTTAAACCCACCAAAAGTTTACATATAGACTTAGAACGATCCCAAATTCGTTATAAACCCCAAATTCTCATTATCTTGTTTTGTTATCCTCGTTAAGATGTTTACTTCGAAAGTACTTTTAAATTAGGACAACTCGTCGGGATTCTCGCATGGCCTATCAATTTGCTTGAACCATCTATCCGTTACCACCTCTATATTTCATGTGAGTTTACATATTCCCCCTTTTCCATCTTTTAAATTTTGGGGGTGACATGTATACCCAATTTAAATTACTCATTTTATTTATTTATCTTTTTATAACACAATTCAATATTTGTTTATGAGTGATTGTTGCATGCTATATGATAATGCTCTATGTGCTTAATTGTTGATTTTATGTTTGGTGGTTGGTATCTCATCCTCATCTAGTATGATCATACACTTACCCAAGTACTTTGATTTCGTATCAATAAGAACGGGTCCACATCTATTTAGTTGTTTACATTTTCATATGAATTGTAATACTCATTATTCACATATGAATTGTGGTTTATATATATATATATATATATATATATATATATATACATATATATATATATATATATATCAACTAAAACTTATGTACTCTCACCAACATTCGTGTTGAAAAACTCTATATTTATACATGCTACAGGTACAAGAAATTTACATTGTTTAAGATCGAAGAAATTAGTTTTACCTTAGGATATTACTTAAAACACAAGAAGTATGATGTATTGATTTGATTATTATAATTGTGTACTCGTTTTAATATTAATGAATTAAATAATTATTCTTGCTTTAATTAATGTCTTTTGAGCTACTGTCCAATCAATACGTTACGCCCCGGCATGTTCCGCCGCCTTTGGTCGGGGTGTGACAGCTTATGGGATTCATCTGTCGCAGATCCATCCCTTTGGGATGTTGAGGATTCGTCATTTCGAATTCTTCTGTTGGGCTCGAGAAATGGAGCCTACCGTTGGTCTGTTTACCGTCTTTTACAAGATTGCTAACCGAGGCAGGTGGTACAGTTGGTCGACCACTGGGAAGGGACCAATCGGTACCGAGTGGTACCAGAGTCTTCATGAGTGGAAACCTAAGTTCTTTTGGATCCGGGAAGACGTAATTCCCTTCGAGATGACTTACCTTAAAGTCGAAGAGGGGCTTCCTGTGGTCCATGCTACCACAGAGGTGAACCTTTCTTGGTTCGAGACTCTGACTCGCACGCCTACTCTCAAGCGTGCGATACACGAGGGAGCACTGTTGGCTGCCAAGATGAGCCGTCTATGGCCGTTTCCTAACTTGGAGCCATATTACGAGAAACCCAACAAAAGTAAGTTTGCTGTTGCTTTTTAAGGGTTCCGCCTAAATTCTGACTGTTGTTTTTGTCCATGCAGGTGAGGGTTCTATCTTCAGCACGCTTCTAGACCACGAGGAAGGTCTAATGGTGCGTATTCCTATTAATCCAAAGGACGCGCCCATTGTTGAGCGTACCAGCAGCAATTTTTTGTTCTCCACCACGCTCCGCTCGGAACCTATGGTTTCCGAAGCGATGTGCGCTAAAGGTGAGGAGTTTGTTGAAAAAGGTGAGGGAATTCTGAAACCCCGACCACTTACTGCTGTTACTTCTAGCGGGGCGACAATACTTCTTTCGTCTAGCGAGGAGTCATCATCCCGTGAAGAAGGAATATCATTTGGAGCTACTGACACTTTAAATGCCCTACAATCGATTGTAGGCCTTATCCGCAAGCGGAACCAAGTTCCAATCACCATTAAGTTGACCGATGATGAAGGCACCAATGCCACCTCCGGAAATGAACATCGAGGTACCGACGATGTCGTCAATGAAGGTGATCATCCATCTGACGACACCGGTGCCTCCAAAATTTCTGGGAAATTGAAGGTGCAAGCTACCAAGCCTGCAGTTACCCAGAAACTCAAAAAGACGAAGTTGGCATCTCGTCTCTGACAAATTGCATCCACCTATGAGTCTTCAGGTGACTTCGATAACTTTTAAGCATTAACAATTGCTTTTTCATTTTCTTGAAGTGTGGTGCTGATATGAACATATTGTTTTTGCAGAATTCTTGAGGGGATCAACACCACCTGCCACACCGCCAACTTCTCCGCCAACTGGTGTGAAGGATCCGGTAGTTATCGCAGATACCCCTCCTTCTAGGGTAAGAAAGACGGGAACCCAAAAGATTCTGTCGTTTCTTCACCATTCCAATTTTCCTACCGTTTTAAGGATCAAGGAGGGAGTAGTGCGTATGGTTGTGGTCCCCAAGCGACCTCGCCTCTAACTAAGTAAGATCCCACTATGCATTGTCCGCGCTGGTCCTTACGTCAAGACTCAACTTTCTCTGACGTGGACATTTTTCAGGAGTATCTGCAGGGGAGTCTTCCTCCGTCGGAAAGAGAGCGTCAACGTGGGCGCCATCTCCAGGACTTTTGCAGTCCTACTCTTACAGCCTAGCCAACACTGTCTCTTCTACCGAAATATTATGCCGAGACTGGCTAGGTATAAATGAAGAGTAGTCGGAGATGGAAGTTAGGATGTCCCAGGAGGAGCAAGAGGCCAAAGACAACCGTTTGGCTGCTGATACTGCCGAACGACAGTTGGCAGACGTCAAGGTGTCGATGGAGGCGGAAACAGCTGGCCTGTCTGTTGTTAAGGAAGACAAAATTGCTTTACAGCAACAACTGGATGAGCATGAAGAGCTTATTAAGACTTTGAATGATGAGTCAGCCGCCAAAGATGAACGCCTTGCCACTCTTGCTACCATGAACAGGGAGCAAGCCTTGGAGTGAAAACGCATCTAATACTTAACCCAAAATAAGACTCACCTAAGAAGAACATATTTTAAATGATTTTTATATTATTAACTATTTAACCTAAATTAATTTAATTAACTTAAAAGACTTAATTTAAGAAAAACTGGACGAAAGTGTGAAAATACGATTTATCAATGGGAAAAAACGTCTACCTAGGCAAGAATCCTATTGAAGGTATAGTATGCTAATGGATTGTAGAAACTCACGACACCGGTTCCTAAGGTTGACACAACTAAGGTTCACTCAAGAAAGCTAGATTACCTCTCGGTCTCACTAACAAACTCTAACCTACCCTTAATTGATTTTAAGAACAAACCGGGTGACGAATTGTTAATGTGCTCTAATGCAGACTTACCTCTTGGTCTCACCGACACACTACCCTAATGGAGACGAATACTACGCAACCAAGGATAGAGGAACAATTCATTTTAACTTAAACTAGGTCAACTAATCCCTCAGAAACCCAAACCCGACAAGAACTGAACCCTCTCTCGCGCGATCCTAATCCTAACAAGTAAAAGCTATGAGACGAGTTTACTTCCTATCACTTCTCGGTCTCAAGGAAGGTATCTACCCGCTGATTATATTCAATTAAAACACTTACTTAAACCTTACGGTTGATCAACCCGCAAACAAACCCTAAACACTAAGTAAAGAGTCCTAACAAGCAACAATCAATCAAACCTCATTCAATTAATTAAAGCAAGAGGTTTATAAGTGTAATTAACAAATTCACAGACACTAAACACAACCTAATTCAATGTTAAACAAAACTTTACATTAACAATTTAAGCCATGATCATCAACAATCCAAACTACTTACTAAAACCTAACAATAATCATCTAACCTAGGTAGAACTAACTACTTTAGCCACTCACTGATTTTGGACAGCAGAAATATATCAAATTAAACATCATATAACTCATCATAAACATAATAAAACTCATTCAATGATCAAGAACAATCAAACACAAATCACCAACCCTAGCCGCTGCACAAGACTCTCCTTGGTGTTCTTCTTCCTCTCCAGCCGTCACAACCACCAACCCTAGCCGCCACTTGCTTTTTCTTTTCCTCCCTTGCTGCTACCGATCGCAAATATGGGCAGGTCTTAGGGTTTTTCTTTTTTTTATTTAATTAATATAATAAGCAAGAAACGCTTCTAATTTATGGGCTTGGGTCGGGCCTTGAGTTGTAGTATTAAAAGTTGACCAATTAAGCCCCTGAACTCTTCAAATTTCACTCTTTTTCCATCAACTTTCAAAACCTTTAAGTAAACATTTAACTTTGTAAAATCAAGCATAATCAAACCATAAATCTTAATAATTATACTAATAAAGTATGTAAAACATGATAAAATGATAATGAAAGTAAGTGTGTTTTACAATACATCAAACATCCCCACACTTAAGTCTTTTTCGTCCCTGAAAAAGTCTAATGCAGTTGGATCAGAATCGGAAAATACAGTGTTAAAAACATATAGGTTAATTTTTAAAGCTCAGAAAAAAACCCAAAAACCGCGATCACCGATATTGTTGTCCACTTAAACCCATTCCTTAATCTTTACCGGGACAAATAAGATCCGAAAATAATATTACTCAGTGGTTTACACAATTAAGACCCGCTTATTTTCAGCTTTTACCGGACCAGACCACCCCAACTTGACTTAAACCTCAAAGTAAGCAGATTTATAACTTTTGTTGCTCTAATTTTTTATGAATAGTTAAGACGATCA
The DNA here is from genome assembly GCF_021521415.1 of Bidens hawaiensis. Lineage (NCBI taxonomy): Eukaryota > Viridiplantae > Streptophyta > Magnoliopsida > Asterales > Asteraceae > Bidens > Bidens hawaiensis. The sequence goes on from NW_027498117.1 coordinate 59,920, forward strand.
AGGGTATTGTTTATCCGCCTAAGCTTAAGCATCAAAGTCTACCAAGTAGCCATTAGATACGATTAAGGTTCAATTAATTAATAGCTAGTGTTCCCCACAACATGACATACCCCCGTTATCAAGCAATACCCCGAAACCATCACCATAGGTGAGTATGCAAAATTTCATCTGTAGGGCTTACATGTAGCGTGTCCCTTGTGGTCCGTTTCTTAATGATAATGAGACGCGAGCAAGGGGACCCCACATGGCTAACAGCGTGGATGATTAAGTCTGTAGTGTATTTGTACTTTTGTACTTTTGTGATCATGTTTATAGACTTATAAGGGTTTGCTCTTTGGCTTTATTTTAAATATCCACAACCCCACTTAGGAATTGTGAATACCCAGATGAATAGATTGCATACAGACCCATGGTCTCCGGACCCAAGCATCCCATCAGTACAGGATTTACGGTTATAAAACCATACGCCAATGAGGTGTAAAACACTAAACTAGCAGTTTAAGATTTATATCACAGGCTACACGGCATACTCTAACGTTAAACCTACCCAAGCATCATATGATAACATATTCAAATTTTTAAAACTCATGATACTTCCACTTTTTCATACAAAAATTTGAGGCTTGAGTATGGCCCGACCTTTCATTGCTTATTTTCCACGGACAAAACGCTTTACCCACAAAAGATTTCCGTTTAAACCATTTTATCAAATTTGCCCTTTCATTTTCAAGGCTGAGCCTACCGACACATCCCAAGTTAAGTGCGTTTTCTTTTATTTATCTCATATTATTAGTAGTTTGAAAAACCGATTTCTGATAAATGTCATCATCTCCCACTTTAACGCAAAAGAAACTTAAAACAAGGGACATTTTTTTCTTTTTTCTTTTTCAACATAAACAATGTACGAAAACGAAAAACAAAAAACAAAAAAAACAAGTGAAAACTCTTTTTATTTTTATTTTTTTCTCTACATCTAAGTAAAATAAATTCTTATCCCCACACTTAGAACGAAATCGTCCTCGATGAGAACAAGGAAAAGAAATAAAAATAAAACGTAAAGCATAAAATTAAAACTTAAAAGAACATAAAGTAAAATAGAGAACGGGTTACTCCCCTGGTTTAGATGCAGATTCTTCATCAGCTGTGTATGACTCAAACGACCGTATAGCATTTCATTCACGGCCGCAACCTCGAATGAACCAGTTCCAAAACGCCATCAGAGCTACCATGCGCATAATAATACCTGCAATAACTCAAACTCGCTCGCATGTAGCAGCGTACAAAATAGAAAACAAAAACATAAGAAATAAACATATTTTTGTGTTTTTGATTTTTTTAATTTTTTGATTTTTATTAAATATTAATTTTTTTTGTATTTTTATGTTTTTAAAAATAACAAAAATAAGACAAATAAAAACTGATAATAAAGAGAATCATAATACAAATTCTACAACTCGGGCTGTCTCCCGAGTGATACATCCATCACGTCTATGCCTCGGTGAATGAGTCAAGGTAGAACACCTCGATTGTCTGATTAGTTATCGACTCGCCTATGTAGTGCTTTAATCTATGACCGTTCACCTTCAACTTCCCGCTTTGATCTTGTATCTCAATGGTGCCATACGGGAAAACCTCAGTGACCGTGAACGGTCCCGACCATCGGGATTTCAACTTTCCCAGGAATAACCTCAACCAGGAGTTATACAGTAAGACCTTATCCCCACACTTGAACTTCTTATTACCCTTCAATTTTCTATCATGCAGTTTCTTCATATGCTCCTTATACCTAAATGATTGTGCATATGCGTGATCCCGGAGCTCCTCTAACTCATGTAACTGATGGAAATGATAACCCTCTGTGGCGGATAAATCAAAATTAACCCTTTGAAGGGCGCATGAAGTGCGGTGTTCCAATTCAACTGGAAGATGACAGGCCTTCCCATAAATCACATGAAATGGTGTGGAACCAGTCGGAGTCTTGTAGGCTCTACGGTAGGCCCACCGAGCGTCATCTAGTTTGTCGGACCAATCCCGACGATTTGAACCAACCGTTTTCTCGAGAATACGTTTGATTCCCCGATTACTCACTTCTACTTGCCCACTAGTCTGTGGGTGATAGGCGGTCGCAAGCCGATGGGTGACCCCATAACGCTTCAATGCCTTATCCATCTGCGAGTTGCAAAAGTGAGTACCTCGATCACTGATCAAGGTTTTCGGGACTCCAAAACGAGCAAATAGACTTTTTAGAAAACGGACTACCACTCAGGCATCATTGGTGGGTAGAGCTTTGGCCTCAACCCACTTTGACACGTAATCGACGGCCACGAGTATGCACTTGTTTCCACGAGAAGATGGAAACGGTCCCATGAAATTAATACCCCAAATATCAAAAACCTCACAAACTTGAATGGCATTATTGGGCATTTCGTTTCGCGAATAAATGTTACCGACACGCTGGCAACGATCACAACTCTTAACGAACAGATGAGCATCCTTAAAGATAGACGGCCAGTAAAAACCAGAATCAAAGACTTTCTTCGCCGTAGAACTCACACCGTGGTGACCTCCTGTCGGTCCCACATGACAATGGCTCAAAATTTGCCATCCTTCCTTGATATCTACACACCTCCTAATAAGCTGATCAGCACCAATGCGGAAAAGATATGGGTCGTCCAAAGGGAAAATTTGATGTCAACAAAGAATTTCTTCTTTTGCTGGTAAGGCATCTTCGGGAGGTACCCGTCAGCAAGATAGTTTGTGAAGTCAGCGAACCATGGAAAACCTTCCTCTTGTGCAGTAACAAACATCAGACTCTCCGTCGCGAAACGATCGTCGATCCTGACTCCCGAATCTCCTAAATCAACTCCCTCTAGATGTGAAAGATGATCGGCCGCCACATTCTCGGCCCCATTTTTATCACGGATCTCTATATCAAACTCTTGAAGCAACAGGATCCATCGGATAAGACGAGGCTTAGCATCCTGCTTGCTGAAGAGATATCTAATAGCGGCATGATCCGTATAAACAATCGTCTTGGACAGGACCAGATAGGACCTAAATTTATCGAAAGCGAACACCACAGCTAAAAGCTCTTTTTCGGTGGTAGTATAGCTTTCTTGTGCGCCATTTAAGGTCCGGCTCGCATAGTAGATCGGATGGAAGTGTTTATCCTTCCGTTGTCCAAGAACCGCTCCGACTGTGAAGTCGCTCGCGTCAAACATCAACTCGAATGGTAACGACCAGTCGGGAGCAACTATGATCGGGGCGTTAACGAGTTTGTCTTTTAGAAGATCAAATGCCTCGATACACTGCTCAGAAAAAACAAATGGAGCATCCTTCTCCAAAAGTTTGGTCATAGGTCTCGCGATCTTAGAAAAATCTTTGATGAACCGGCGGTAGAACCCGAAATGACCTAGAAAGCTACGAATTGATCTCACAGAAGTAGGCGGGGGAAGATTAGAAATGGTCTCGACCTTTTCTCGGTCAACCTCTATCCCCGCACTTGAGATCCGATGACCCAGAACAATGCCCTCGCGAACCATGAAATGACACTTCTCCCAGTTAAGGACTAGGTTGGTGTCAATGCAGCGGGACATCATCCTCTCGAGATTTGATAAACAATGATCGAAGGAACTCCCAAATACGGAAAAATCGTCCATGAACACCTCCATGGAGTCCTCGATCATATCATGGAAAATGGCCACCATACACCTCTGGAATGTGGCTGGAGCGTTACAAAGTCCGAACGACATATGTTTGTAAGCAAACGTTCTGTAAGGGCAGGTGAAAGTGGTTTTCTCCTGGTCGTCGGGAGCTATCGGAACCTAGAAGTACCCGGAGAAACCATCTAGGAAACAGTAGAACTGCTGACCTGCTAAACGCTCTAGCATTTGATCAATGAAGGGTAGAGGAAAGTGGTCTTTCCTGGTGGCATCATTTAGTGTGCGGTAGTCGATGCAAACTCGCCATCCCGTCACAGTCCTTGTGGGAATAAGCTCGTTCCTCTCGTTGGTGACGACAGTCATGCCACCCTTTTTAGGAACCACTTGGACTGGACTCACCCAAGCACTATCAGAAATGGGGAAAATGATCCCCGCATCAAGGAGTAATGATCTCCTTCTTTACGACCTCTTGCATTTTCGGATTAAGCCGCCGCTGTGGCTGAACGACAGTTTTGAAATTTTCCTCCATGAGGATTTTATGAGTGCAAAACGAAGGGTTGATACCCTTGATGTCGATAATCTTCCATGTAATAGCCTCCTTGTGCTCTCATAGCACCCTCAACAACTTCTCTTTCTCGACCTCCGTCAAAGCGCATGCAATGATAACCGCAGCTTCCTCTCCTCATCTAAAAACGCATACTCAAGGTGGGAAGGCAAATCCTTAAGCTCTAAGGAAGAAGGACTCTCGACCGAAGGTCGGTCCATTGGATCGTCTCGTACGATCTCAGCAGACACGCCAGATTTAGGGACATGCGACTCGGTGTCGTCATTTAAGGACTGATTGGTTACGGCAACCATTTCAATCTCCGGAATCTCCATATCGAGAATCTGGGTGTCGGAGGCGGATCCTCCACCGATTTCGCTGAGAAACTCCCCGATATGCTCCATGATGGTGTCAATGAAGTATAAGGAGTCATTAGCAGACTTGGGGTGCTTCAGTGACTGTCGAACGTCAAAGGTGATGTTCTCATCCCCAACTCTTAATATTAATTTACCCTCGCAGACGTCGATCAACTCCGGTGCAGTGGCAAGGAATGGTCGGCCCAAGATAAGTGGGACACTATCGTCATCGTTCATGTCCAGGATGACAAAGTCCACCGGGAAGATGAACTTGTCGACACGAACTAGCATGTTCTCGACCACCCCTCGGGGGTAATTCACAGAACGATCAGCAAGCTGGATACTCATACGGGTAGGCCTCGGTTCGCTTAGACCCAACTTGCGATACACGGAATACGGCATGAGATTAATACTGGCACCAAGATCCTCCAGCGCATGAACAACCGTATTATCACTCAAGATGCAGGGAATCGTGAAACTCCCAAATCGGACATCTTTTCTGGTAACTTTCTCTACAAGACTGCAGAGCAACCAACACTCAGAGGAATGAAGGAGACTTCAGCTAACTTCTCTTTGTTCGAGAGAATATCCTTAAGGAACTTTGCATATTTGGGCATTTGCGTAAGTGCCTTAAGGAATGGAATATTAAGATGAAGTTGCTTCAGAAGATCAAGAAATTTGGAGTTCTGCTCCTTGTCTCTATCCTTACGAACTCTCCCGGGGTATGGGAGTCTAGGATTGTAGACTCTCAGTGGTGTGCTGGGTAATAGTTGGTTCTCGGCATGTGCTGTACTTCCTGTGCTGTGCCTCTGAGGCACCTTGGCCGGCGGAGACTCCAACTGAATCTCCTCGTCTACCTGCTCCTCTACATCTACCGCAGGTTCATTCACGACTCCTCTCATCGCCTTCTGAATCACGGGCTCGCTACATGCCCCTGCACCGCTCCTCGTTGTCACAGCCATCGCGAACGCCTTCGGATTTTGTTCAGTGTTACTTGGAAATGTACCTGGCGACCTCTCATTTAGACGACTTGCTATCTCTCCCATCTGACGCTCAAGATTTTGAATTGACGCTCCTTGATTTCTCATGAATGACTCGTGCTCCCAGAATTTCTCTTGAGTTTTTTTGTGGCTGGAGTCCTCTCGAGTCATGAGTTGCGACAGCATCTGTGTCTGCTGTGCCATCATCTCCTTTAACGTGGGATTCTTCTCCCCACTACTTGTTCCCTCACCGGAATCCTGGAATAGGCTCTGACGTTGCTGGAAGCTAGACTGATTTCCGTTCCTCCAGTTGGAATTTTGGTTACCTCTCCACCCCGAATTATAAGAATTGAAAGAGTTTTGATTTCAGTTTGGATTATTAACGAAGTCGACTGCCTCCTCCTGGAAACCTACGGGGCACTGAACGGTATCGTACCCCCTCTACAGATCTCGCATAACTTACTTATCACCTGCAAGTCCTTCAAAATCTTTGCTAACGCCTCAACTTGTGCCGCAAGTGCGGTGCTCGTGTCGACCGAATGCATGCCGCGTGATAGGGAATCGACGGTTTTGGTACTCTTAACTGGTGGTCGCTGGTTACCTCCCGCAGCCTTGATCGTCAACAACCGCCCAGTCTTGTAGGCAATGCACTCATCCGTATCCTTTGTCGTCAATAGGTTGCCTCCCGCAGCCGTGTCGAGCATACTCTGAGTCGAGTACGTCACTCCATTGTAGAACTTCTTAACAACCGCCCAGTCTTGTAGGCTGTGGTTCGGACATAAAGCAAGTAGATATTTGAACCTTTTCCACGCCTCGTAGAAGCTCTCGGTGTCCTCCATCTGTAAAGAATGGATCTGGTTACGCAAACGAGCGGCCTTAGCCGGAGGATCGTATTTTTCAAGAAATTGGGTCTGCATGGCAGCCCAAGTAGCAATGGATCCCTGTGGGAGGGACTCAAGCCACAGACTCGCATGATTAATGAGTGAGAACGGAAAGATTCGGAGTTTGATGGCGTCTTCGGATACGCCGGCAAGATGAAACGTGTCGCAAATTCGTGTAATGCGAGTGATATGAGCATGTGGGTTCTCATGGAGCAACCCGTGAAATTGAGCAGAATGAGCAATCATGTTCAGAACATTAGATGGAAACTGCCAAGTCATTTGAACTCCTATAGCAGGTGGAGCAATGTTGGATCTCGCGCCAGCATCGACCGGACGGGCCCGGTCTGCAACTGTCCTCCTCGGTGGTGTATTCGCGTCGCCCATAATCCTATCCATAATGACGGGTTCAGAAAAAGTAGAAGAAGGGAATGTATTACCGACAGACGTAGATGAACTGGAAGAAGGTTTTGTATGACGTCTCTCACGAAGCTCTCTCTCTGGTTCGGAAAATCCTTCGGTGTCTGGTGGTCCTAGAGATCGAGTACGTCGCATACAACTATTAAAATAAACAAAGTAAACTAAAATTAGCTAGACTATTTTAAACTAACAAACAAAAAAAATAAGAAAAACAAGTAGTAAAAAAGGCAAGTCCTAACTCGAGTCGTTCTTAATACGCCTCTAACCTTGTCCCCGGCAACGGCGCCAAAAACTTGATGTGTGTAAAACGATGCTCTCACAACTAAGCTTTAAATTTGTTAAACGAAATTCCTAAAGTAGCCACACAAAATCAGCAAGTGTACCGATCACTAATAGTATAGCACTAAGGAAGTCCGAGTGTCGAACACAAGGACACGTGAAAACGTATCTAATACTTAACCCTAAATAAGACTCACCTAAGGAGAATATATTTTAAATGATTTTTATATTATTAACTATTTAACCTAACTTAATTTAATTAACTTAAAAGACTTAATTTAAGAAAAACTGGATGAAAGTGTGAAAATACGATTTATCAATGGGAAAAAACGTCAACCTGGGCAAGAATCCTATTGAAGGTATATTAAGCTAATGGATTGTAGAATCTCACGACACCAGTTCCTAAGGTTGACACAACTAAGGTTCACTCAAGAAAGCTAGATTATCTCTCGGTCTCACTAACAAACTCTAACCTACCCTTAATTGATTTTAAGAACAAACCGGGTGACGAATTGTTAACGTGCTCTAATGTCGACTTACCTCTCGGTATCACCGACACACTAACCTAATGGAGATGAATAATACGCAACCAAGGATAGAGGAACAATTCATTTTAACTTAAACTAGGTCAACTAATCGCTCATAAACCCAAACCCGACAAGAACCGAACCCGCTCTTGCGTGATCCTAATCCTAACAAGTAAAAGCTATGAGACGAGTTTACTTCCTATCACCTCTCGGTCTCAAGGAAGGTGTCTACCCGCTGATTATATTCAATTAAAAAACTCACTTAAACCTTACGGTTGATCAACCCGCAAACAAACCCTAAACACTAAGTAAAGAGTCCTAACAAGCAACAATCAATCAAAACTCATTCAATTAATTAAAGCAAGAGGTTTATAAGTGTAATTAACAAATTCACAGCCACTAACACAACCTAATTCAATGTTAAACAAAACTTTACATTAACAATTTAAGCCATGATCATCAACAATCCAAACTACTTACTAAAACCTAACAATAATCATCTAACCTAGGTAGAATTAACTACTTTAGCCACTCACTGATTTTGGACAGCAGAAATATATCTAATTAAACATCATATAACTCATCATAAACATAATAAAACTCATTCAATGATCAAGAACAATCAAACACAAATCACCAACTCTAGCCGCTGCACAAGACTCTCCTTGGTGTTCTTCGTCCTCTCCAGCCGTCACAACCACCAACCCTAGCCGCCACTTGCTTTTTCTTTTCCTCCCTTGCTGCTGCCGATCGCAAATATGGGAAGGTCTTAGGGTTTTTTTTTTTTTATTTAATTAATATAATTAGCAAGAAAAGCTTCTAATTTATGGGCTTAGGTCGGCCTTGAGTTGTAGTATTAAAAGTTGACCAATTAAGCCCCTGAACTCTTCAAATTTCACTTTTTTTCCTTCAACTTTCAAAACCTACAAGTAAACATTCAACTTTGTAAAATCAAGCATAATCAAACCATAAATCTTAATAATTATACTAATAAAGTATGTAAAACATGATAAAATGATAAGGAAAGTAAGTGTGTTTTACAACACATCAGATGGTTACTGGCGGAAGTAGTTCCCCAGGTAATTTGTTACTCTGGATTTTGTTATGTTCATAAGTATGTGCGAAACACTTGTTTACACTTATTTTTAACAGGTTATCGCCCACATTCGGATAGGTTTTGAACACATCTTCTCAAGCCGGCCGTCGGATAGGTTTCCAGGAAGGTTTTAAATTTGCAGAAGAAGGTATACTTCCAGAGGAATTTGTCTTGCACGGCTAGGATACCACTAAAATCCTTGACGAAAAGACACAGACGTTTGACAATTTGAAGTTTTCGATTGAAAGTCAAATTGTCAAACTTGCGGATAAAGAGGACGGGGTTGAACAGCTGAAGGAGCTTCTTGCAACTGTCAAAGCCGATCAAGAGGATGCGAGAGATGAAGACGCAGAAGATGAAGCAACATAGTTTTATATCTCTTGTAATCTTTGTAGATCTATCTTCCTTGTAATCTTTTTGTAATCCCATTTGTACATTAATAAGAAGTTTGTTTTATCCGATACACTTTGTCTTATTTTCATAATATAAGTGCTTGTAGGATCTTCTTTTTGTCAATAAAGGATTACGCCATTCTTGCTGTTCGATCATATGAATCCCTCTGGTATGCGGACCAGAGCATGTGTATTACATAAGAAAAATATTATATTAACAATCTTTCATAAACAAGGCCTAAGCCGAACGAAACTACAAGAGACGACGTTACATGTCATTCATTAATCTACTTGGCACGCATGCCTAAAATAAAAACAAAAAAACACGTCTTGCTAGATGTAGCATTTCTTTAACTGTGCTATGTTCCAAGTTCTAGGGATCTCAGTCACATCCAACTTTTCTAACTTGTAGGCGCCATTAGATAATACTTGTTTAATATTGTAAGGGCCTTCCCAAGTTGGGGCCAAATTTCCCGGAGGCTCTTAGGCGGAAGCTTCATTACCGCGGAAGACAAAATATCCCGCATCGAACTTGCATTTTTTGACCCACGAGTCATAATACTTCTGTAGTTGATGTTTGTAGTTATGCTCGCGGATTGATGCCAATTCCCTTATTTCTTCAAGAAGGTGAGGTTCATCCGTAACTCTTCGTCGTTATCATCGATCAATAGAGTTCATGCGGATGGAACCCCGATTTCGGCTGGGATCATGGCCTCGGTGTCGTAGGTTAAGCTGAATGGCGCTTCAGAATTACTCGAATTCTTCTGAGTGCGGAAGGCCTAAAGTACATGGGGCAATTCGTCAACCCAGCCGGTTCTTTTAGTGCCTAACCTAGCTTTGTTCCCTTCTTTAATTGTCCGGTTGATTCATTCAACCTGACCATTCGCTTGCGGATGGGCTACAGATGTGAAGATTTGAGAAACATGAAGTTCCTTCAACCATTCTTGTAGCCCGCTGTCCGCGAATTGAATACCATTATCACTCACCAGTTCCAGCGGAAGTCCAAACCGACTAATTATGAATTCCCGAATGAATTTCTTGACACTTGTTGCCGTTATGGATGCGACTGGTTTGGCTTCCACCCACTTCGTGAAGTAATCGATGGCCACTATTAGAAACTTGACGCGTCCCAGGGCTTCAGGAAAAGGTCCCATGATGTCAATAGCCCATTTTTGGAACGGACAAGCGGAAGTGACTGGAACAAGGTCGTTCTTTGGTCATAGTGTGTTGGGAGCATGACGCTGACAGGAATCACATTACTTGATTTCCTGGACAGCTTCCAGATGCATTCCCGGCCAATAGTATCCGGCATTCATTAACTTTGCAACAACCATTCTTGGACCAGCATGGAGACCACAAATGCCTTCTTGAAATTCTCTGATTAAATAGTTAGCGTCCTCGGCATCTACGCATCTAATTACTGGGCCGAGGAAGGAACGTCGGTACAAAACACCATCGTTCATCTGGTAGTTCAAGGCTTTGTGTTTTATCTTCCGAGCTGCGGTCTTTTCTTCTAGTAGAGCTCCTGATGACAAGTAAGCTATGATAGGTGTCATCCAAGACTCTACTCCTGTTTGAATTACCAAAACTTGGTGTTGCGGGACGGATGGGAGATCCAAAACTTCGATACGAATGTCCTTAGCCAAATGCTCGAAATTTGTTGAAGCCAATTTGCTAAGGGCGTCCGCCGACTTGTTCTCGCTTCTCTTGATGTGAACAATTTTAAACGTGAGGAAGTGAAAAATCAAATCCTTTTCCTGCGACAGATATGAAGCCATTACATCGTTTTTTGCTTCGTAAGTCCCATTGATCTGCCCTACTATCAGCATAGAATCCACCTGCACTTCCAAGTGCTTTACCCCAAGTTTTTTAGCTATCCGTAGGCCTTCCAGAAAAGCTTCATATTCTGCCTCATTGTTAGTACTCTTGAAGTCTAACTTGATGGCGTAAGTAAACTCATGGCCTTCGGGATTGACTAGCCTGAGGCCTGCGCCAGATCCCTCGCTACCAGATGCTCTGTCCGTGAACAATGACCATACTTGTCCTTGTTCTGGAGGTACTTGAGGCTGCTGTTCAACTAAGCATTCTTTTTCTTTGTGCCGCGGAACCTCTGTGACGAAGTTCGCCAGCACTTGCCCTTTGATTGTTGGTCTAGGTTTGTATTCAATCGCGTGTTCACCCAGTTTGATGGCCCATTTCGCCAATTGCCCAGAAAATTCCGGTTTGCTTAGTACATTCTTGAGTTTGTACCCTGTCAGCACATTAATGGGGTGACCCGAAAAATATCTACGTAATCGCCTGGCAGCATAAATCAACGCCAGAACCAGTTTCTCGAGCATTGAGTACCTGGTTTCTGGGTTTGTAAACGTCCTACTGACATAATAAATTGGCGTTTGGACGTTTTTTATGTCCGTCAGTAGCACGGCCCCAATGGCGATGTCAGTAGCAGATAAATATAGTGTCAAAGGTTCACCCGCATGTGGTGCGGTTAGGGTAGGTAATTCCATTAGGCATTTTTTGACCTCCGGGAATGCTTGTTCAGCTTCCGCGGTCCATTTGAAATGTGCCTTCTTGAGGCAATTTCTTAGAGTTGAAACGAACAAGTAAGACTTGACTGCATGATTTGCTAAGAATCTGTTCAGTGCGACCAATCTTTCGTTGAGCGTCTGCACTTCCTTTAGGGATGAATGGGAAGGCATGCGGGCTACTGCTTGGACTTTATCCGGGTTGGCCTTAAAACCCGCGTCTGTAACGATCACTCCTAGAAATTTTCCCTCCTCTATCGCGAAGGAACACTTGGCTGGATTCAACTTCATATTAATGCTTCTCAAAGTCTCAAATGTTTCTTCAATGTCTCTCAGCGTCAGATCTTCCTCAATGCTTTTGATTACGAGATCATCCATGTAAACTTCCAAGTTCCGACCAATCTATTTCTTAAATGCCTCATCCATCAACCGCTGATATGTATCCCCCGCGTTCTTTAAACCAAATGGCATCATCTTATAACAGAATGTGCCTTGGTCTGTTCGGAATGTTGTCTTATCTTAATCACCCTCCACCATGCGAATTTGGTGGTAGCCTTTGTAGGCATCTATGAAGCACTTGAATTTGAATGGAGCTAAAACATCAACTTTGAGGTCGATTTCCGGCAATGGATAACAGTATTTGGGACACGCCTTGTTCAGATCCTTGAAATCGATGCACATTCGCCATGTCCCGTTGCTTTTAGGGACAATGACCAGATTGGCGACCCAAGTCTGGTATTGGATTGGGCGGATGAATCCAGCATGTAAGAGGTCCTGAACTTGTTCGTTCATTGCTTTCGTTTGTTCCGGCCCCATCTTACGCTTCTTCTGCACAATTGGAGCAAACGCTGGGTTTACTCGCAACTTGTTTTCAGCAATCTTTCGCGGGACCCCGATCATGTCCGCGGGTTTCCACGCGAAGATGTCGACGTCCTTTGTCAGCAACTTCTTCAAAAATGTCCTCACTATCTCGGAGATAGCGGGTCTAATTGTTATAGTTTGTTCTGGGAATTTTTTGTGTAATACCCATTTCTCAAGTTCAACCTGCCGGGTTTGCTTCGGGACTTTGTTGGGCTTAGAACTTTCTGTCGTGAACAATGGCGATTGATATGAATGACAGCCACACCAGTGCGAGTCGGAACACCAACTGCACCGTGTGCTGTAGAAGGATGGGCATTGAAGTCACCGATCGCTTCCCGACCCAAAATAATTTCATGCTTTGATGTTGCTGGTAGAACTAAAAACTCAACCTCTTCGGTTCTTGAATGGATTCCGTCACTAAGAGTGACCGGAAAAGATATCACCACTCGCGGGTGCATTATCTCTCCTCTGAATCCATATACAGGAGCAAGAATAGGCTTCAACCTCTCCTTATCTTCTTCATCTAGCTGCTCAAAGCACTGCTCGTACATTATATCCGACGTGCTACTAGTGTCGAAGAAAACATACTGTCAGCGATAATGGTCAAAATGAGCAGTGATGATCAAAGGATTCTTGTTGCAAGGGCCTCCTTTGACTCGTGGAAAAATCACAGGCTCATTTTTCCACTCTTCATCCAGGAATTCTCTCCGCTTCCCGCCAACCTTGTGTCCACCCTGAATCATGTGAACGTTTAAATCTTTGACTTGCTTTTTGGGCAGACCCTAATTATCTCACGCGGGAGCCTTACCAGTCCGAGGTTTTCCACCTTTTGCCAAATGTCTGAGTTTCCCTGATTTCACAGCCGCCTCAATCTCATTTTTTAGAGCAACACACTCGTTCGTATTGTGACCTATGTCATCATGGAACGAACAGTGTTTTTTTCGCGTCAAGGAACGATCTCCTTGTGAGTGGCTGTGGTTTTCTGAAATTCACATTCTCCGTAGTGAGGATTTCAGCGGGAGTCTTTGAAAGTGGAGTCCAATTGTTTGAGCCTCGAGTCGAGGAGCCTGCTTTGTTCTTGTTGCCAATCAAGGATCTGGCATCGAAAGATTTAGATGCCTCCGCGGACGGCTGAAGTCTAGACCAAATAGTTCCTTTCGCCTGCTTGTTCGGCCACGGAGTCTGGAATTAGACTTTTAAGTTCTGTTTCTGATTGTTGGTTGCCAAAGTCTTTTGGGTTCTTGCAAACAACTTTGCCGCAGTCATAATTTCATCCCAAGACTTGGGCATACCATCTCTTCCAGTTAACGTCCAAATTAATTCATCACTTTTCACATTTTTGCGAGAAGCTCCTCGCAACATATCTTCACTTACTCCGCCGATATCAAGACTTTCGTTATTGAAACGGGTAATGAAGTCTTCGATAGACTCATTGTTCCGCCTAACGACGTCTAATATCTCGGATGGATCTCTAGTGTGTTTTTTCTACTGGCTAAAGTGTTGTGAAAATTTTGCAACAAAGTCATCCCAGCTTTTTATTTGTCCATCCGGAAGCTTCTCGAAACACTCCCGTGCCGCCCTACTAAAGGTTAGTGCAAACAAGTGGCACCAATATGGAAGAGTCCAACCGATGACTCCTCCAACGGCTACAAAGTTCATCAGATGGTCACTGGGATAGGACATTCCGGCATACTTCCCTACGGATGTTGGGATCTTAGCGTTGACTGGAAACAGGGCAGTTGCAATCCGTGAGATGAACTTCGACTTTTCAGCAAAAGTAGCCGGACGATAAGGCTTAGAAAAGTCTTCCTCAGCATCACTATGATATCCCGCCTGGCGAACTACCGCCTGCGGACGGCTAGTTCCCTCATGTAGGTGAAGGCGGCTATCACCAGTGTAGTAACTAATATCACCTGGACGGTACGACGAGTCGTAACTGTCATACTCGTTAAGGTAAGATGGTATGTGCATGATCATACGAGGACGATCCCGCAGTCTTCGAACTTCTCTAGGATCTCTCTCCGCCTGAATACTATGGCGGATCTGACTCCTCCTTACTATTGGAGGAGGGGAGAGGGATCTCCTAGGAGTCTCTTCATAACTAAGAGTTCGAGCCTGGAGTCGCTCTTCGCGTACCCGTCGCTCATACTCTGCTACCACCTTTTCTTGTTGGATACGGAACCCCTCGTCAGGAGACAAGGGTCCCCTACCTCTGAAACCATGATGATGAGTTCCTCCTTACTCAGACTCGTCAGAATCGTCCTCCAGACCTAACTCTGAATGAGTTCGACGAGTTTCTTTCGTAATCCGCCTGGGGTTGCCGGATCTGGAACCTCCTGGCGCTGTGACATGTCCTAGGTCCGTCGGAGTAGGACTTCCTGGGATCGTGGCATGTCCCAAATCGCCTGGAGCAGAACTACCAGGAGCAGTGATACGTGCAAAGACACTCGAGGCAAAGCCTACGGGTGTTTCAGTATCGGTAACACGTGAAACAGGTACAGGAGTTCCCGTCGGCCCTTCAGGAAACTTACTCATATCGTATGAACCAATAAACCAACGAAAACTTGTGCAGTTCTAACACCAAAACGGATGACGCCAATGAAGAAACACGGATTCAATCCCCTCAACGGGTCCTGGATCTAATGAGTCAACCGGGTAGGATACAATAACCCAACACGATATGAGCACAACTTCCCAAAGTTTAGTGACCGGAACCTGCAAAACAGACACCGTGAGCTCGTTACAGGAAGGGCAAGAGGGGAGGTCTTCTCGTAACCACCCTCCGGCGTGGGAATAAGTGTCGTTCTGACGTAGAGAAAGTACTAGAGTATTGAGAGTAAATACTTGAGAGTGAATGTGTACCTCATGCAGATGGAGAGGGTATTTTTAGCCGAAGGGTGTGGGAATGTGATTGGGCAAGTTGTCCTTTTCTAGAAGATCTTCAATAACCGGCTGGACGCGTGTCCTTATGTGATAGGTTGAGCTATACGTCCCATGTGCATAGGTATAACAACCTGGACACGCGTCATTCTATGATAGGACGAGTTGATCCCTGGCCATGTGCACGGTTATAACAACCTGGCCAGGTGGCCTCCATCCATTGGTTGATGAGTCACGTATTCTTCAAGTAACAATCGTGGTTATTCTTCTAGAATGTAATTGGTTATTTACAGCTGTCCTGTTGGCATTGCCTTCCGGTCAACTTAGTGGATAGATGTGCTATCATGTGGGTGACGTCTGAGGGTGCCTGGATGTTTCCGCGTGTGGTGTAAGGACATTCTTCCTCTATCATGTTGTGTGGGTGATCCATATGTCCCGCGCGTGGTATATGAGGGGTTCCTCTCCGACCCGCGGGTGATACTTAGAGGTATTTGGGTCTTTTTGGTACCTTACCACTTACCTCTATACATAGTTACCACAATAATTCAAAAACTTGTTCGGGTACATTCACATATGCACACAAATTGGTACTTTTACACATATGATCGATATGCACTTATATACGTATACATTTCCAACATGTAAGTAATAAAATACTCAAATTAATTTTAAAACATAATTAAATCATCCCTTGGCCGTTTTCACTTTATTAGATGGTTCTTAAAAACACATTTTGATTATTTACCTCTTTAACAACTTTTTATTGTATGTGTTAAATGCGCATGTTTTTAGCTTGGCATATCAAATTAGGAATTTAATGTGAATCCTACAAACGAACAAAAAATTCATTCCGTGCACATTATCCCAATTCGACTTGAGTTTTTGCAGATTTGCAGAATAGTTGAATACACTGTTTAATCCGAATTTTTATTTTTATTTTCCATATTAATACTCTGCTAAATTTGTCAATTTAATACGCTTGCATAAAATACCCAATAAGTTAAGTTATCACATAAAAACATAGTATATATATTGTTAATAAATCATTTAAACAATTAACAGTGCATTCTTGGGTTTAAAATAAAAGGAAAAGAAAATGATAAGATTGAATATGAGGAAAAAAAAGAAATTATATAATTAAAAGACATTCTTAAGTTAAAATAAAAGAAAAGAAAATATTAATTACATTCTTGAGTTAGATCGCAAGAAAAATATAGAAAAAATTGGAATTTTATAATTATGTCCTCATATCAAAATGAAAAAGAGAATTGAGATATAATAAATTAGTAATATTGTAATGGATTATAAATTTTTCCTTCACAATCAGGCCACGTTAGGCTTAAAGTTTTGAAAGAAAATAACTCTAACTTTTTTTTTCATTCTTTTTTTTTCTTTTAAAGGAAAACTCATAAATAAAAATAATTACTTATATTTTCTTTTCTTAATTTTTAAATAAAAAACCTAAGAATGCAATATAAAAGTGAGCCCGCCGAATTGATCAAGAAGGAACCCTTATTTATCTGAATTTGTTTGAGTTTTGACTTGAAAAAGAATTGTTTGACTAATGTCACAACTATGAATTTTAAGTCAGGCTTACGGTTTACGGTTCAAAAATTCAATTTGGCACCCCTGTTATAAAACCTTTAAAATAGACTTGTTAATAATCTGTATCAATATCTATAATAATATATATAAACGAAAACATAAAATCCTACGTGTCACGATGTGGTCGCTCCCCCTTTTTTGGAGTCACCAGATTTGTTTGATTTTTAAATGGAGACTTCTCATGTATTTGACCCGAATTAATGGGTATGAGTCTTACCAAAACCCAGATATTCCTTAAACGAGTTATAACATCTCATTAAATTAAAAATTATTCTCACCAAATTATTGATGTAAAAATCATATAAAATAGGATATACTAAAAATTAGCATCTTATTTATTTAAAAAATATATATATATATCAATCAATCAATCATACCCAGTAAAATCCCACCGACAGCAGAGCTATAGGTAGGGTCTGGGGAGGGTGGGATGTAGGCACACCGTACCTCTATCCAAAGGAATAAAGAGGTGGCTTCCAGAGAGACCCTCGGCTCTAAGAACATGTGTATGAAGCAAAAAAAAGAAATCAAAGTTTAACAGTTATATAAAAAACTACTACTAATTATAATAATATTAATAAAAAGGTCACAGTTTAACCGCAATATAAAAGCTAATAATAATAATAATAAAATATGTAAGGGAAATACCATTATGGTATGTGACCTAAATAAGTTAAGTCTAAGCCCTAAGGTATTCAATTCTCTCTAAAAAATATATATATATATTATTTAAATTAAAAAACAAATTTTATAGTAAAAAAATATTATATATTATTAATTATAATATTATTAATTATAATTAAAAACCATCAAACCATAAGTATATTATTAACTTTCATAAATATATTATATTATTAATTATAATTAAAAAGCCAATTTTATAGTAAAAAAATAAACGAGTCTTGGGTCTCATCAAAATCATATAGAAACCGGGTTATAACATCTCATTTATTTGTAAAACAATTTATTATCAAACCATAAGTATATTATTAACTTTCATACAATAAAAAAATATAAATTCAAAAAATAAATAAATATTAGAACAAAATTATAAAACAACCTCCGTAATACGGGGGATAAAAACTAATTATATTATAAAACATTTAAAAATGATAGTTGGAGAAATTTTTAAGTTTAAAAGTTTTACAACGTGTGATAGTATAACACTTGACATCCATTCATTTTAAATAGGATTAATTTCATATATAACCTTATAAACATTAAAAATATCATATATACCCGATCAAAACTTAAAATATCATATATGCTCTTACAAAATAATTAAAATATCATATATGTCTTTACAAAATAGTCAAAGTATCATATATACCCCTATTCATTAATAAGAATTCAATAAATGATCATTTTACCGTTAATTTTCTAAAATTTTAACTTTCATATATGCCAATTTTTTAAATGAATAGACAATTTTACCATTTCCCCTTACATGATGTGTTTATACCCGATGTTATTATTTTAATTTGATCAACGTTTATCATTAATAACGAAAACCAAATCGTCTCCCAACACTTTTTCAAAATTGCAAATCATTCGAAGGTTTATCGTATTTAATGGTCTATATTTTAAACCTTTAATTGAACCAGAATAATATGGTGATTAATAAATGGTTTTTAGTGAATTGGGTATACATGATATATTAATAGTTTTAGAAGAGCATATATAATATTGTTAGTTTTGCGTGGATATACGTGATATTTTCAATATTTATAAGGGTATATATGAAATTGCCCCTTTTAAATAATAAATATTTTTTCAAAAAATAAAATTGCCTTTCGCATACGATAATGACCAATACACAATATTTATAATGCATATAGCAATACACATTTAATAATGATAATAATAATAATTTATTATTGTATAAATAACTATAATAATACCCAAATAGGACCGTATTTAAAACAAGTCGGGTTAGAGGTCAAGTTAAATTTAACTCTTGTGAATAGGGCTGTAAACCAATCGAACGAATACAAATAATGTCTTATTTAGGTTTAGTTATTAAGAAAATAACGTGTTCACAATAACACTTACTGAACGAAATTTTATGTTCGTGTTCGTTCATTAAGGAAATAAATGTGTTCACGAACACAAATAAAATTGACAGAGCATAGAGAGTAAGTTCGATATATTCATCAATGTTAATAATGACTAAGGAAATTGAAACAACGGAAAAAACAATGTGAGAATATGGTTTCATATTTTATGTTAAGGGTAATAAATTAAAGAATATAAAAATATATTTAGATAAAATAATAAATGTACAAAAAACTTTTATGAACAACATATACAAACGAGCATGTGCGAATGTTCATGAACACATCACCGAACGTTCACGAACACAATTGAGTATTGTTCATGTTTGTTTGTTTAACTAATCAAACAAAACTTCTTGTTCATGTTCGTTCATTTGTTAAATGAACAAACCTAAACGAACATTCTGCTGAAAATATCACGAATTATTTACTAAACTTTGATTCATTTACAATTCTAGCTATGAAACATGCCATCATCATCATCATCATCATCATCATCATCATCATCGTACTTAGTATATCCCACCAATAGCAAAACTATGGTAGGGTCTGAGGAGGGTAAGATGTAGACAACCTTACCTCTACACCTTAGGGATAGAGATGCTGCTTTCGGTGAGACCCCCGACTCGATAGCAGTTTTGCATCAAGCCTTGAACATAAGACACATAACACTTAACCATCGAGACACCGACCGATTGGTGCATGTACCATTGTCTTTCGGCTATCAACTCCACCACATGATACCTGATTAACCTTCCGCCAATTTTAACGTTATTTTCACGAGATTAGTAAAATAACATCAAAATTAGTGCAATTTCACTTTTGCCCACCCGAGAGTTCACAAATATATACATTATATGCGTGCACTAGAGATGAGCTTTTTTTCCTAAATACCCGTACCTGTTCAGTACCTGTACTTGTACCCGTACCTGTACATGTACGTGTCTATTGGGTACGGGTATGGGTATGCAAATTTACTGATTATAGGTACGGGTACTTTCGGGTACAGGTACGGGTGGGTATTACGGGTACTGGTACCCATTTAGAATATGTAGGGGGTTTTATTTTGTTTCCAACACTTATGACTTAACTTTCAAGCAGAAGTTTCAAAACATAATATATATTAGTTGAATAAGTTTATTCTCAATTTATATGTGTATATTCATATATTGTGTATTCATATATTTTATTTCATGTATGTGTAATCGTGTAGAAATTGAGGAAACAATAAACTAAAAAAAAGAAATGAATTTTATATTATGATTGATTTGTTTCATTTTTAGTTTTGGTATTATGTTTTGGTTGCGGTATTACGGTTTTGGTATTATAGAAAATTGATTGTCGGTATCGTACCGTTACCGATACCTAGTTTAGTGAGGATTTAAAAAAAAAGAACAAAGATGTACCAAAGAGAGTATCGTACCCAAAGTACCTGTACCCGTACCCGTACCCGTACCATATAATTCGGGTACGGGTATGGGTACCAAGATTTACTGATTTTAGGTACGGGTACTTTCGGGTACAGGTACGGGTACGGTCCCGATCTCATCCTTAGCGTGCACCGTAAACAGGACGTCTATAAAACATGCCAACCACTAATATAATAAAATGTAAATGTATTGTGGTATATCTATGGGTGATTAAAGAAATCAGAAAGGTTGGGTCGGTGTTTTATATGTTTAATTAATTAACAAAATATGATTAAACAATGCCTCTTGAAAATAGAGAAAGGTTGGGAAAAGAAAAAGATAGGGATAAAAAGAGAGGAAACGATAAAATAGAGGACAAAATTTGTCAATGTTAGGAATACCTTTTGTCAATTTTATTGACCACGTAAACAAGTAACGGATTACTTTTAAATAAAGCCGTTCTCATTGCCAAATCATGTTTCTGCCACATGAATGAGATGTATTTGCCCTCCATTTATCGTTAAGTTCGAACCACATACTATAATTTAACACATAAATAAATATTAGTACCATATAAAATCAAAGAAATAGAGATTTCGTGAGCACATAGAGATGTATGTACGTGTTTGTCAAGTGAGTCCATCGTTTTTTGGACTTCATTTTTTAATATTAGATATGGAAATAGGATATAGGTTTAATGGAGGATCACCCACTAAAAGAAAGTGGGGAAAAGGAGAAAACATAGAGAAAATGATGAAGGAAGAAATGCGGATTAGAAGAGAAATTGAGAAGATCAAATTGAAAATTTGAGAATGGAAATGACAGAAGTAAAGATGAACACACTTTTAAGGTTTTAAGGATCAATACTTTTGGTACTAGTACAATATCGATAATTTACCAATTTTTTCCTTCAAATACCATACCGATCACTTTCGGTACTAGAACTCATTTTTGATGATTTTCGAGATTAGTATTTTCGTTACCATTCGACATTGAGCTCATCCCGAGACTGGAGTCGAATAAGCTGACTTTATGGGATTTCACGGTTCACCTATTTGCCTTTACCTACTTTTTGTAGTTAAATCACTTTTCTATTAATAACTTATGTTTATCAATTTACCATTTTAAATCAATTTTCATTCAAATAATATTTTCTTTTATTTTGTAGAATAATGCTTTTAATGACGAAACTAACCTAATAGTAAAGTAAAACAAGAAGAATTATAGGGTAAAAAGGACTTGGTATTTCAATAAGATACAATTATGTATATACAAGTAAGCATGCTCGAATCGGTTTAGAAACTCAAACCGATTCTAGTAATGAACCGATCACGGTCGATCAATAATTATCAAAACCGGTTTGGTCTTAACCGAATCGAGTTGAGAACCAGTTTGGAGACAAGAGTGTCCACTCCTATCGAACCAGTTTGGATCGTGTTGGAACCGTGTTTGGAACAAAAAGAACATTTTTGTGACATATTTTTATATCGGGTTAACCGGTTTCAGGGAACGAGATGACAAATTAGTTATGAACCAACAAGTTTGGTTGGGTTCAATTGGGTCAAATTGATTTTTTTGGTAAACTAGGTCGGGTTATAACCGAGTTGACAGGCCCAAATTAGTTTTTATGATTTTACAAAACTATGTGTCAAGGCTGATGTGAGGAGTCAAATTCTGGTCTGTATTCCCGATATCATAACTCTTTTATGGCAAAGTCAAATGGGTTGGTTTTACTTCTGAAACTTCAAATTTTTAGTTAGGATTATAACCCAATTGGTCTTGATTAATTTGGTTAAGTATTGATTTTTAACCAAATAAAAACTTAGGGTTGCGTACTGAAATAGCTGCACGTGCCTTTCTGGTTTGGATGAATATTTGTGATTTTTGTGTGCATTGGGAAAATATAAAATCTATATATTTAGAAATATAAGACATTTATTCTACTGTGGTAAATATTTTATAATTTATTTCAATTATTTGCCTATGTAATAAAATACACCTTTGCATGCTAAAATCTGTCTTATAAATCCAGAATTTGTTCATGTGTTATTTGATGATATGCATGTTTATTTGGCTAATACTAGATATATGAATTGTGTTATAACATGTTTTCACTCATCAAAGTAATGTAATCACCAACGGGTCATCGGGTCAAACTTGTTGCATTGTGAGTCATTACGTGTACCATATGACTATGTGTTGTTATACACTTGAGTTGTCTAGCTGCATGATCGCACTCTCATAACTTAAACACTTGTACTAGGTAACATTTAGCAAGTCAAGTGCATTCTCTTGTTTTTGAGGAAAGTCTATTACACGCGTCAACAAGTGAGTTCATACTTTTTATACTTTTTTCGGGGAGAAAACACAAAACCTTTTCCTATACTTGTTTTCGGGGAGAAAACACGAACTTACTTACATACTGGTTTTCTGGAGGAAAACGCATTGACTCATTTTAGATTTTTCATAATTTCTTATATATCACAAGTTTATACTAGATGCCCTTATATCACTTAAAATCCTTACGTTACCTTGAACCGATAGGATGGGATCGCGGGGTTATATTGAATAGTACTATTGGGTTTGACAAACCCCACTCGGGCTAGTCGCGCTAGCACGGCTGTTATGTCGTAAAACGAGTGTTATATTTACCTAACTTTGATACGCCAGTGTTGGTGATAGACCTGGTAAGAAGGCATACATACAGTCAGCTTCGGTTCAAACGTCTAGTAGCTTGTGAATGGGTTAGCTACCCTGGTATATTTGAAATGAGCTAAATCTACTTACATTACTCTTTACTATAACTTATGAACTCACCAACCTTGTGTTGACCCTTGAGTATTTATACTTGCCAGGTTACTAGGTATGCTAAGGAGCACGTGCATGCATTTGTTTGGAGTTTCATTATAGCATGGATATTTACCTTACATTGTTTTACACTTGGATGGGTTGTACATGTTTGAGCATGTAACTACTTTGTTTTTAAATTGTTTACATTTACGCTTCCGCAAACGCAATTACACTGTAACTGGATTTTCTCATATTAATGAGTGATAATAAATGGTATCTTTCATATTAAATGATTGTTTAGTATAACAAGTGGATAGATCCTGGTATGTCACGCGCCTCGCGGTAAAATCTCGTTAGTTGAAATTTTAGGGTGTGACATCTTCGACAATTTAAATCTTTCAAGAATTTTCATGTAGGTTTATGTATCATGTGAGTCGCAACATTCATAAGACTGCATGAAATAAAATCATGGATATGTCACCGTGCTAGCATGGGTGGATGTAGTATATGACGTAGGTATGTGTGTTTATGTGTGCGTATGCATTTAAATTACGTGTGTGTGTGTATAAACATAGGAAGCGCAAGAAAAAGCTGGTCATAATATCCTACTATAATAAAGTGCTGCTAAACGTACCCCCCTTACAACATTTTTACTAAATATACACCCCCCTGAAGTTATTAGATTAATTACTATTACCTCATAACATTATTTTTATACATATTAGTTCCTACAACATTTTTTTTCACTTAATAATCTCCACTACATATATCAAATTAAAAACTATCAAGTGTTACTATTAATTTATTTTTGTAGTATTAATTTTGTAAATATTTATAATATCTTTTCTTTAATTTTAATAGTATATATATTTATAATATCCTTATTTTACCTCTTTATCTTTTACAAAATAAACCCTAAACCCGAAAACCTAAACCCTAAACCTGAAACCCTAAACCCGAAACCATAAACCCGAACCCTAAACCCTAAACCCGAAAACCTAAATCATAAAAAAACGTGACTTGTAAAAAAAATGAAATCCTTAATTTTGTGCTAATTTGGTAATTATATGATTTTAATGGGTAATATGAAAGTTGGTTTTTCAGGAGGAGGGGGGTATGACAAGCAACTAGGGGGGTATGTTTACGTTTAGCCTGACCCTATAATAAAAAGCATTCACATCAAAACTCAGAATATATAGCCGTATGTGAAATCTGAAAATGTTTCACGCAACCTGCAAATTTACATCCAGAATTGTTTAGGTTTGGGGGTGTTGCCCTTTAGGCCTTTAACACCGAAACGTAAACTCCTTAATTCCCATTAAAATCAATCATACAAAAGTACAAACTAAAGTGAACAAAGTCAAAAATTTACACTATCTGAAAGAACTAAAGTATATTACGTACATCAGATAAAAAGAAATTGATAAATACTATGCTTCTATTTCTATTCTCCTTATCAATTTTATCATACTTATCTAGTCAAATTATAGGTTATGTAGTCACAAAAACAATGTTCACCCTAAATTTGATCAAATTGAAACAGTAATATGAGATGGGTACAAAACATGGTAAACCTGGGCCCGCTGAAATTAGTTCTTGTTAAGATACAGGTATATATTTTTCAATTTATAATCCTTGTTTATTTATTTAATCTCATGTTTGTTTTTTATTTTGTATGGGCTATTTCCCTATTGCTTATGGGATGGAGTTTTTGGCTTACAAGACATATTTTGTAACTAAGATATCTCTGTATCTTTGGAAGGGAGCGTCTGTCACAACTGGCACTCTAGATTCTTCGATCCTTGTTTGGACATATCGCGTTGATTACTCAAGCTCCAGCCATGATCACTCCATATAAATCTGCTCCTTGTCCTCAAGATAAAACAACAATCATCATCTCATACATCTGGTCTATTTATCTAGGGTTTAAACCCCAATTTGTTCTATTACTCTGTTTTTGATTCTTATTCTCAGTTCAAGTAATACCGATTCTATTACTCTGATGAACTTGATGTTTAAACAGATTGTTGAACAACAATACCGATTCAATATTATCCTTTTCTATTCTACCTACATCGCTAAACATGAATTCATATTTACCCAACATGATACAAAATTTTCACCCGACAATGGTAGACATTATGAAAATTTAGACATGTTCAAACAAATACACAAAACCTTTGGATTGCAAAAGAAGAAGAAGAAGATGATTGAAATTCAATATTAACAATATAAATGAATTGACGGTTGTAGGTTTCCAATGAAGTAAATCATTATACCTATCTAATAGAGTATAATGAATAATTAACCCTATATTTGTGATTTTTTATTAGATATTATTTTAAATACTTTACCTTAAAAATAAAATTTTAAAATTGTGACATATAAAAGATATGTACAATATATAGAGGGATATCCAAAATTTTTTGGTATATTTGAACATTAAATCGGTATTTATAATAAATTAAGAAATTATAACTTAGGTTAACAAACAAATTTACAAGAATTTTTGAAGTACTTAAATAAAAAGTCTAGAACACAATAAAAAAGACTATAATATAAGTGTAGAATAAAACACATGCAAAAATAAAAGAAAAGATATTAATAAAGGATTTTAAAAATGGTAATTGAAAACTAAATTTACAAATACATACTTATTATAATATTTATCACTCTACATTTCCAAAAATATCCTTGTAAACAACATTTGTTGTTTTATTTGTAAGCTTTGAATCTTTGTCGAGTATCACTAACTTCATACCATCTCGACTCTTTACTCTTGACAAAGCCAAATAAAGCTAACCATGAGAAAAGACTGAATCTTTAAGGTACAATCCAACTCTTGACAATGATTGACCTTGACTTTTGTTGATTGTCATGGCAAAACAAATTGAAACAGGAAAGTGTCTTCTTTTTAATTTGAAAGGAAGTTTCTTATCAGATGGTGTAAGGCTTACTTGACTAATTAAAGTGCGATATCCGTTATTAGTATCAGAAACAACTTTAGCTTCAATTACACATCTACCGAGACTAACGACTTGGAGGCGAGTACAGTTGAACAACAATATTCCTTAATAACATGATGGGGACACAAACTTTAAGGACCAATATATGATTATGAATTTCTGACATCTTTAAACCAATTAACAAATCTGGGGAGTACAACTGTGGATTAAAATCATCTGAAACATTTTCACATTCAGCTAAGCTGTCGGAACTTAGATATTCGACTTCTTCACCAGGAAAGAGGGCTAACATACGTTCATTAATTTCTTGAACCACCTCATTCAAAGGTGCCAATAGTGCACGATCCTGAAATTAAGCAAGTTCATTTATTCTATATAATATATTCGGATTGACAAAATTTATTAAATCACCAATTGGATCTAATGAGTTCAATATCAAAAGATCGCCTGGAATATAAATAACTGATTCTCCGTCATTTGGACCCCCCACGTTTCCTTCACCTATGTTTAATAGCCAATCAGCAAACTCTTTGATGTTTTCAACATCTGAAGATCGACATCCAACTGTAAGCCTCATGTTCTTCGTCAGTTTAAGAACTTTACACTTTGACCAAATATAAGAAGAATTAATGCAAGCATTGACACATTCACTTCTTGTACCGTTTGTTTCAACGGGAAAAATTTGGCGGAAATCACCACCAAAAACAACAACCTTACCTCCAAAAAGTGATTCAGAAGTATTCGCAGAATCACCAGTCATAACATCATTTAAAGTCCTGTCCAACGCTTTGAAAGCATACTTATGAATCATCAGTGCTTCATCCAAATAATTAAGGTTGTCTTTTTCAATAATTCGTAGACGTCTGTATTTCCCTTAACCTAATTTTATGTAAAACTTTAAAAAATGTATAACGTAAGATATTTAAAACCAAATTCATATTTGAATAATAAATTAAACCATATATACTAAAAAACGATTCCTATTAAAAGTAATAAAATTAGGTTGTAATATTACCTGGCAAATCGAATCTTCAGTTAAATTAATGGAATTAAAAATCTTGAATGTGCTGTTCTTCCACCCTCCAAAAACAAAGAAGCTATTCCACCTGAAGCAACGTTCAATACAACTTCTCTCTTTGACCTTATGTATGTAGATAAGGTTTTCCATAAATATGTTTTTCCCGTACCACCGTAACCATAAACAAAAAATACGCCACCTTTTTTTATCAACCAACGCGTTGAGTATTTCATTATAAACCCCTCGTTTTTCATCTGTTAACGAATCAAACAGATTATTAAATTTGTTATTCATGGTTTCGGTATCATAGGAAAGCTCTTCAACCATCAATGGATTAGTTGCTCTTGAAATAGTTTTCTGATCTGGAAAAGGCATTTGTTGATATCTTCTAAGACTAGAGTTGTTGGAAATTAAAAAACTTTCTATTTCAAACAGTGCTTAGTTTTTTAGCTGTTCTTCATTAGAATCAACGCTGAAAATAAAATAAGAAGCTACTGAAAATAATATAAAATGATTATTTAGGGATATTATAGATTGTACAAACTGGAAAACATTAAAATATATAAATCGCACCGAGATTATTTTGATCTTTTTGTTGTTTGTATAGTATGCCGTTAACTAAAAGTGTCCATGTGCTTTCCCAAAAAAAATGAGGTCTATATAAACTATAAGTAATCAACATTGTAGCAAATAAATTCGTTAGATAATATCCCGTAGAAGTATCCTTATCATTATCTAAAAGACCTCTTTTGTAACATGCATCTCGAAAAATTTCACACACAACTCCATCCACTGTTCGAATATCTTCAAAACATTTAGGACCTTTAACCTTATTTAATAATATTCTTAGATAGTATGCCTCATCGAATGCGGGTGGAACAACATGAACTCTATCGACTGCAAATACCCTTAGCTGTGGTTCCCATTTACGACCTTGTTTTTTCCAAACAAACTTTGTTGGAAACTCAGAGTATGTGAGACGCTTTGCAGAATCATACTTCTTATTACACTCATACCAACCAGTAAACAGTGAAGAAGCATTAGTGGTTTTGTTTAATATATCTTCAATATCTTCATTAGCACCATGTATTACTTGTTGTTCACCAGGTAAATGAAAAGCAAGCCTCATAACTGACGGAAGCCTATAAGGCAAATCAAATGCAAATATCCTCCATGTTTCCTCGCATGCCGAGACATCTGCAATCATGATAGCCCGCCAACCCCAAGAAGCTTCGTATATCAGTCGGGTTCTACGAAGTCTTCCAACTCATTATTGCCTCAATCTTAGTTGGGTCCACAGTAATCCCTTCATGATTTATTACGTGACCTAGAAATTGCTTTTAAACTTAGCATACAATTTCTCTTCCTTCAAACCACTAATACTTCTCTTAGATGTTCAACATGGTCAGATTCTCACTTTGAATAAATCAATATATCGTCCAAAACGCTGTCTTGAGGATGCCTGCCTCTCACCTTCAGTTGATGATAGCCTGATCTAAGGTCTATTCGTGAGAACCAACTTGAACCTTGTAGTTGATCAAACAAATCATCAATCCGTGGCAATGGATATTGGTTCTTTACCGTAATCTTGTTCTTTTCACGATAGTCTATACAAATTCTCATACTTTCATCATTCTTCTTAACAAACATCAACGGTGCGCACCACGGGGAAACACTCGGTCTTATAAAACCTTTATCGAGGAGTTCTTACAGTTGGGACATTAGTTCTTTCATCTCGGACGACGCCAGGCGGTAAGGCGCTTTTGCGACGGGTTGTGCTCTGATGGTGTGGTATAAATCATGTATTATAATGTATTAATTGTTTATTTTTATTAAGTTTTTTGTTAGAACTATGGTACTTCATACGTACTTTTATATTTCAGGTCATTGAGTATTAAAGATACTAATTGAAGACATTTATGGTCATGCTTCGAGTTTCGTAAAGATCAAAAAGGATACATGTGTGTTTCAGATTAAAATAATGAAAATGAGAAGACGATCTCTCACGACAAAAGTGGATGCACGGGTAGAAAGCCTTTGTGGTGACGGAATATAATTTGAAACAAATTAATTCACATAAATTGTGAATTAAATGTATGAAACACTTTTGCTACAAAGTCAACAATATAATATACGTGGCAAGCTAGTAATATGGATTCTGAATTATTATTAATTCATAACAACTTCAACAATATGGGAATTGGACGGTGAAAGGTGAAGGTTTTAACAGATGGACTTTGAATCAATATTACACGGCATCAAGTGGGTTAAAAAATAGATTAATATATGATGGGTTGCTTTCTACCATTGGACTGAGATTGTTAAGATAGTGTTTATTGGTTTGGAGCAAGGCTAACAAATATTAAAGAATATTATTGTGAAAGCCCACGAGTATGAGGGAAAGAAAAAAGGGAAAATAGAGTAGATTGTGGGGAGACGCAAAACTGGTCACGGAGAACAAGGGAGAATTTTTGAGACGGCAGCGGGCATGGGCAAAGGAACAACAGCCAAAGGTTGTTATGTACACAATTCAAGGAGGCAAGAACAAGTTCATTCGATGAGCGGCTAATCTCGTTGTAACTTTCTCCAGGCGAACGGTTCATTTGGGTTTAACACTTTTCTAAATTTTATTCATGTTTGGATTTCTTCTTGACATTGACAACGTTGTATGAACATATTGATGTGTTGGTTTATTTGAACTATTTGCATGTGTTAGTAATCCTTGCTTTACAACTTGTTCGGTTGATGACAAAACCTAGTAGCTTGTTGGGTGACATATAGTAGGTCGATTCACACTAAAAAAATAGTGTAATTGAATTATAAAGGATCTGATGACAAATATCTATTTTTGATTACCACCTAAATTAACCGAATTTCCAACACCATGTCTATGTGGTGTCCAATTAATTAAACGAGTTTTGTGTGAAACCTACAACCTGAAACCTGGAGGAGGTTCCATTTTCTTTAAATTGATTTTTAAAATCAATCTTTTTAATTTTGCTTGACATCGTTTGTCCATCTTATTTAATTAATTTTATATTGAAAATCAAACAAACTTTGTAATACTGACCACATGCTCCTTGTGGATACGATACCCTACTTACTCTAACTATTTAGTTTAATTGGGTTTTTGATTGACTAAAACCACGGTCATCAAAATGGCGCCGTTGCGGGGGAGTTAGTGCGCTTAGTGTTTTCGTGTTATTTGATTTCTTTGTTTATTTTTGTTTAGTTTAGCAATTTTTATTTTTTATTTTATTTTTCCATTTTACGTAGGGTGTGTTGTTTGTACAGGTAACAGGTCTTTACACACCCGCCACTCGGGCAGACAATCACCGCTTATGGGTCAAAACCAAAACCCATCCCGAAACCCGAGCACACAACTGTCACTATGAGCAATTATGGTGATTTTTGCTATTGTGAATGCCCGTATCACTATCAGGATTGTCCAGTAGTTGCACAAAATCGGCAAGAGCGTTGCCATGGGCGAAGATATATGACGACATGGTATGAAGATAAAGAGATTTCGTCATGTTATTCAGACTCTGAACAACACACATCACCAAATTATGATGAAGATGATCAATCAGACATGGATGACCAGTATTATCAAGAGTAGTATTATGCCAATTGTAAACCGGAGACTCCCTATTTCTCAAGTTCCCAAGACACGGTGGAATCCAAACTTGACAAATTGAAAAATATTATGGTTGAGCATCACAAGGAAGCAGAGCAACAAATTAAACCTCTTGATGCTAAGTGGACCAATCATAATATTGAAGAGATTATACATACTGAACCAGACTGGGATGAAGATGATTATGAATAGTCTCATGATGAAAATGATTATGAAGAATATGATTATGTATATTCTCAGTCGGTTGATGAAGACCAACAAAATATTCTGCACTCTAAGCTCGATACCATCATGAACACGTTAATGGAACATAAGAAATGGATGATGGAATAAGAAAAGGAATATGAGTTAATACATGAAAGAATTTTGGCCTCGCTCAATCCGAATATTGAGGACAAAACTGAAATCAACCGAGACCAAGAGGAGTTGGCTAGTGATACTGTGTCTGATGGTGAGGAAGAGAATGAGGTTGTTGATCTTCCAGAGCAAGAAAGTCAAAGTGTGATTCAAGTAGAAGATAGAACTCCTTCAGAGTATGAAGAGCCTAAGGTAGCCCATGTGAATCCTATGCCTTATCCAGTACTTTTTATTCCAAACAACAAGTGTGGGGATGAAGGATTACTAACGAATAACAAGAAATTAAGCGTGCATGATATTGGACAAATAATTAAGAAGTGACCTCGCGAAAATCATTCAAGTAGCATGCCAGTCACTATAAAGCGTTTATGGAATTAACATGTGAGCTACCAAGCGTATATTGGAAAGTCGGTGGGTAAGTGTGCACTTCGACCACCGTGAGGAATTCAGGTATTGTCGAGCTGTAGACATGAAATTCAGCGCTTACCGGAGGCAACCCGGGGTTTGTAAGTGTCTTTCCTGTTTGTTTTCATTTAATTTAGTCATGTATTTGGAACTTTGTGGGTGTGGTTCACTATAAACCCTCACGAGACCTTACTCGTCCACCCGGGCTACCGGGGGGTTTAAAGGGCTTGTTGCAATTGCTAAATGCAATCGTGATTCCTAGGAAAGTGAGTTAGGTCTTTTAACATTTTTAATTAGTTTAACAAAAAAAATTATATGAAATTAATTAATTCGGCCCAGTAATTGTTTTTTGATAGAATTAATAAAAAAAATCATTTTTACATAACTCTTAAACTTGTGAGAAGCTTGCTTCTACACGTCTCGAGACTTCGCATATTTGGTTGTTCGGTTGGTATTTGGATGAGACGAGTGTGCACGAGTGTGTACGAGAGTTCACGAGCCACAGTTTTGCATTGCATGGTCATTTATATCAGGTGATTTCAGTTTCATAATCTATTTTGTTATTTTCGATTTTTAGTTGTAGAATTGTAATTGTATAATTGCTAGTAGAACCATTACATTAGTGCCCGAGTTTTCAATTGTTAAATGGTCAATTTCAACCCCGTCCCTCAAATGTTCATTAACTGTTTAAATATTTTAACATTGAGGACAATGTAAACCTCAAGTGTGGGGATGAGGGTAATTTGAAAATTTTAGCCCGATAGTACCTCGAAGAGTGTTCGGAAACCAAAAGTTATTAATTGTTAATTATTGTCATTAATGCAAAGTTAAAGGTTTCTGTTCATTGTTGGTTTTTCAGCTTCTCGATAGTTTTACTCACAATATTTACAAAAAAAGAGAAGTTGAAAATGGGGTCGTTTAGGA
Source organism: Bidens hawaiensis (assembly GCF_021521415.1). Classification (NCBI taxonomy): domain Eukaryota; kingdom Viridiplantae; phylum Streptophyta; class Magnoliopsida; order Asterales; family Asteraceae; genus Bidens; species Bidens hawaiensis. The sequence continues at coordinate 92,485 of NW_027498117.1, forward strand.
GGGGATAACGAATCAAGGGGACATGTATACATGTTTCATATCGGCATCCCATAATTCCAGACTTATTGTGAGATGTCTCCCATATACTTAATACACATATTAAATAATAGATATAAAACATGTCATATAATTTATTGAGGGAAACCAGTAAGTTTTACAGAATTAGAACTTGCTTGTCACATGCTTATCGAGATCTTAATACCACCACCTGTATGGAGATTAAAACTTTAGAAAACCCGTACATGCATTTTCCCCCACTAAAAATTCCCTGCCCAACATTATTCCCCTAGGAGCCCGTTTAGACCATATTCCTTTTCTATTTGCTCAACCAAACATTACACACTATTTCAGCCTTGGCCTTCAGTTTATTTTAAACCTTTTTGATGAAATCCAGTTCGTTATCGAGTTGTATATAATCAAAGAGTTGTAAATTTGTGATCGTCAGATTTGTATATATTCATTTCAGTTTATTGTTTATCAGTAAAAGAATAAAAAAAATATATGGAAAATTCCGAAAAAGCCAAAAAGAAGTCCGTTTATGTTCAGTCTGTGTAATTAGCAGTTTGTCTATTTTTGATTAGTTGTTTGTGTATTTGTAAAACTGGATTTCATCCACCTTAGTCCCTAAATATGCCTAATCCGCACCCAAACCTAAGCCTCAGCAAAACCTTAGTCCGAGTCTTTATGCAACCGGTGGGTAATAGGTGGAGATAAGACTGGCCTGCAAGCTTATTAAGTTGTGACTCATATTTGGTATTTGAGGGCATAGACATATACTAGCACATCTTTTGCTAGTCCATATATTAAACCAACAGGAGTGTTGATAGTGTGAGGGGTATGAACATGTATGCCTTAACCGAAATAAAGTACACTTGTCTGGGCGGCTCTTTTGTTTTTATAGTATCATTTAACCTTATTTGTGGGATGTCAATCTAGAAAGTGTCAGTCTGGGAAACTAGGAATGACCTTAAACCTTACTAGTATTAATGACGATAATTCACATACCTATGATGGAGGTTAATGTTTACTTTAGAGTTTGCTTTAGGGCAAGCAAAAGATAAGTGTGGGGATGTGATGGTCGGGTATTTTGTGTATATATATATATATTAGTTTATTAATTATGTAGTTTTGTTGAGTATACTGTTAGAACTTTGGTACTTCATAGGTGTTTTTGTATTTCAGGTTATTGATCGTTAAAGATGCTAAATGGGAGACCTGTACGAGCATGGAAGGATATCTTGGGAAGACCGGAGCATGATTTGAAGTCTTAGGAAGTGTTAGAAGGATTCGGGAGAGTATGGATGAAAAATCATAAGCCGATGCTAAAACTGAACAAGATGGTTTGAACAAACGTGACCAATAAGTAAAACGAGCATATCCTAGGATAGAAAATGAGTTACGGGAATATATGAATTTTGGGTTTCTCGACGAGAGGAACCCAAATATGAGGGTTTCTTAGGTCGCGATAGGCGATGAGATGGTCATATGGCCATCGCGTATCGCTATGGACATAAAAAACGGGAAATGTTGGGTTTTGACCTATATATTATATTTTACGAACCCTAATCGGTTATTATGACTTCCAGCAGCTGTTAGGAAATTTTGGGTGAATTCCAGGGCTACCAATCATCTCTTTATCAATCCTAATGGCCTTCCTTATCATAATTTAAGATCTATCGAGGACGATGCTCGGCTAGTCTTCTCGAATCATACCCGGGATGTAGAGTATTGTATTTTTACAGTTTTTCTCATGTCTTAAGAACGAACGATTTATAATTGTTTATTATTAATCTATGAGTATTGATGTTTGGTATTACTGTGCACTCAATTGGTTTAATTTTATTTTGATCAGAACGATTAGTTTGCCAGCTGCTATGATAATTGCTTATAGGGTTGTTATGACTAGTTTGAATATGATGAAGCATACAATTTCCCTTAGTTGAGTCATACTGGCAGGGACTGTTTGATAACCAGTGCCATGTGTTAGCGATTGTTGATGCCTAAGGTTTGCCTAGTTAGTCAATCTGATTTGATCATTGATAATTAATCTGTTAAGTGAACATGAGATTACTGTATATTTTCTTACTTGAAACCCGAGTGTGATTTGATTTTATTAATTTCTTGAAGTTGTTAAAGTGTTTTATCAGTATTAAAACTAAATCTTATTTTCTTGTGTGATCAGCACTATATTCTATTACTTCATTATATTAGAAATCCGTTACACGATTACATTGACCACATACTCCTTGTGGTTCGACACCCTACTTACCCTAGCTTGCTTAGGTGATTAGGAATTTGATTTAATTGTCTTTTACTAGATAGCGACAGTCTAGCATCAAAATGGCACCGTTAGTATTAATGATGATAATTGATGAACCATCGATCAAGGTGTATGTGTTGCCTGATAGTTTTCTCGAGGCAAACCAAATAATAAGTGTGGGAATGTGATGGTCGGGTATAAATCATGTATTACAATGTATTAATTGTTTATTTTTATTAAGTTTTTTGTTAGAACTATGGTACTTCATACGTACTTTTATATTTCAGGTCATTGAGTATTAAAAATACTAATTAAAGACATTTATGGTCTTGCTTTGAGTTTCGTAAATATCAAAAAGGATACGTGTGTGATTTAGATTAAAATAATGAAAATGAAAAGACGATCTCTCACGACAAAAGTGGATGCACGGGTAAAAAGCCTTTGTGGTGACGGAATATAATTTGAAACACATTAATTCACATAAATTGTGAATTAAATGTATGAAACACTTTTGCTACAAAGTCAAAAAGGTAATATATGTGGCAAGCTAGTAATATGGATTCTGAATTATTATTAATTCATAACTATTTCAATAATATGGGAATTGGACGGTGAAAGGTGAAGGTTTTAACATATGGACTTTAAATCAATATTGCACGACATCAAGAGGGTTCAAAAATAGATTAATATATGATCGGTTGCTTTCTACCATTGGGCCGAGATTGTTAATATAGTGTTAATTGGTTTGGAGCAAGGCTAACAAATATTAAAGAATATTAGTGTGAAAGCCCACTCTAAAAGGATATTATTGTAAAAGCCCACGAGTATGAGGGAAAGAAAAAGGGAAAATAAGGCAGATTGTGGGGAGACGCAAAACTGGTCACGGAGAACAAGGGAGAATTCATGAGATGGCAGTGGCATGGGCAAAGGAACAGCAGCCAAATGTTGTTATGTACACAATTCATGGAGGCAAGAACAAGTTCATTCGATGAGCGACTAATCTCGTTGTAATTTTCTCCGGGTGAATGGTTCATTTTGGTTTAACACTTTTCTCAATTTTATTCATGTTTGGATTTGTTCTTGACATTGACAACGTTGTATGAACATATTGATGTGTTGGTTTATTTGAACTATTTGTATGTGTTAGTAATCCTTGCTTTACAACTTGTTCGGTTGATGACAAAACCTAGTAGCTTGTTGGGTGACATATAGTAGGTCGATTCACACTAACAAATAGGGTAATTGAATTATAAAAGATCTGATTACAAATATCTATTTTTGATTACCACCTAAATTAACTGACTTTCCAACACCATGTTTATGTGGTGTCCAATTAATCAAACGAGTTTTGTGTGAAACCTTGAACCTGAAACCTGCAGGAGGTTGCATTTTCTTTAAATTGTTTTTTAAAATACATCTTCTAATTTTGCTTGACATCGTTTGTCCATCTTATTTAGTTAATTTTATATTGAAAATCAAACAAACTTTGTAATACTGACCACATGCTCCTTGTGAATACGATACCCTACTTATTCTAACTATTTAGTTTAACTGGCTTTTTGAATGACTAAAACCACGATCATCATGCTCCTGGTATTAAATCTATCTAGAAATCTACCTCTCGCTCCGGTGGCAACCCCGTAAGGTCCTCAAAGAACACTTCTGGGTAGTCGTGCACAACATGAACATCTTTCACTTTTTTCGTCTCAGCCGTAGCTTTGACAACATACGCCAGGTAGGTACCGCACCCTCGCCATAACAATCCTTCGACTTTTATCATAGAAATGACATTAATCCCTGAACTTTCTTTATCACCATAAACTGTCACCGTACCACCATCCAAGGACTTTAACCTTGTCAACCTACTCTTACACACTATCTGAGCCTCAAACTCAGATAGCCAATCCATTCCCAAAACCATATCGAACCCTCCTAAGGTCATAACATACAGGGTAACAGGGAACTCATGTCCCTCTAACTCTATCTTACAGTCCTTAACCATTCTCATTATCATAACCGAGGTTTCACTAGCGGTTTCTATGGTAAAAAAGTTTCAGGAACACGACAACATTTCATTTTCGCTAACTTACTACCATGTGTAGCTACAAAACTTCTAATTGCACCTGAATCAAACAATACAGAAGCGGAAATACCGTTTACTTGAAACGTACCAATCACGACATATGGGATCTGCTTGGCTTGCTCCCGAGTCAGCATGTAGGCCTTGGTCCTTGGCCTAGACTGGTCAGCATCCTTCTTTCAACTTCCTCCGTCTTCAACACATTCCCTAGCCATATGACGCTTCTTACCGCACTTGTAACATGTGGGCTCGACATTGCATTCATGAGTGTAATGCCCCACCTTCCCACATTTGTAACAAACGTTTGACCCTAGCCTGCACTCTCCACCATGAGATTTCCCACACTTATGGCACACATCGGAACCAGTACCCCACTTGCACTCACCATCGTGCATCTTTCCATAAGTCTTGGACAGTTTCTTTTCCCACACTTTCTGTTTCTTATTTTTGGAGTTCCACAACTGAGTACCAGGTCGTTTAGCAGGAACAACCCATTTCTTCTCTTTCTTCTATTCCACCACCACATCGTCCACAGCCAGGTCGTCATAAACCATCTCTGCGAGTTCAACAGCAGAGTCGAAAGTAGGAGGTTTACTAGCCCTGACTAAAGTGCGGACATTCTGTGGAAGATCTCTAATGTAGAAATTGATCCTTTTCGCTTCAGTGTTCACCATATTAGGAACCAACCTAGACATGCGTTTGAATTCAGTGGTGTACTCGAGGTGTGTCATTTTACCCGCCCTCAGATTAAGAAACTTCATCTCAGCCCTCTCGACCTTATCATCAGCACAAAACCACTTCATAACCAATTCTTTCAGATCATCCCATCTCATTTCCTTAATCACTTCTCGGGTCTTTCTCTACTCCACAATTTCCCACCAGAACATAGCCTCATCACCAAACGACTGGGTAGCATAACCCACCGCTTGATCGGGAAAACACTAGCTAATTTGGATAACCATGTCCATCGTGGTTATCCACTGGAGAGTAGAGATTGCATCCCCAAACCGGTCAGCTTTGGTGGGTCGCAACCTTTGAACGAATCGTAGTTACACCCACCTCGACCCCTCTTCCCTTCATCAATTTTCGCATTCCTAACCTCACTCGAGTCACCTTTCTCTCTTTCATCATCCTTCTTACCATTTTCCCATGTCCTCTCAGCGGTCCTTGCATGGCTTTCAACAGAATTACTAGGATGCAGATTCTTCACTGCAACTACAGCTTGAGCAATGGCGGCATGAACAGTAGGATCCAGTTGATACCCCTCATTGTTGCTTGGTCCTCGCAGAGTTTCACTCCTCTCCTCTCTTTTTATAGTAACCGGTTCTCCTGAAGGCTCTCGGACAATGCGTGGCTTGCCACGACGCCCAGTACGAACTCCTTGACCAACAACCTTTCTTGCTCCAGTCATTCGTATTCTATAAGGAAACACAAACGCCATCGCTCAAGGAACTATTTAATACAATGATAGTTAAGCTAACAGGTAATAACAGTGGCCAGCTGTGATTAGCTGATCACATTACTTTCTGTGTCCTACACACTTCCCTTTGTGAGTCCACTTTTGCTAGTTCTACTTTTAGATAGTTAGGCAATAAAACAGTTCATGTAATCATATACTCGTATCTGTAGCAATTAATCTACCTTCCTTACACATTCTTACATTACACATGAAATTAATAATATAACTTATCTTTACTTTGCTTGCTTGAGTGACACATTTCTTTCTTGAACTGACATATTCTTTCTTTTCTTACTTAAGTCCCATTCTCTGTTTGAGTCTAAGCATGTAGGATGCTTATTTCTCTCGAACTTATTCTCTGATACCAACTTGCAAGGCCCCGGTCCCGGTGCCCTACTTTGGCGTTGGATTTACCCATAAACACAGTTCTAAATATCATAGTAAACTATAACTTTTCGCGGAATATAATACTTCAAACATATATTACACAATCATTCAATCTTGTCTTAACATCATTCAAATTTGTCTTTCAAAATAGAAACATAAATAAATATGACAACATAACAATCTTCTTAAGATGCCGGTATCTTCAGTCCAATGCCATGTCTCTTCGCTCAAGCCAGCTGCCTTAGCCTATTCACCTGCATGCATACTAAAAGTCGGCTACACTGAGTGAGTTCTAGTTAATCAAGCAACATACAATACGTTCGTATATTACATACTTATCCTACTTTACTTTCTTTTGTTCATACATAAGTATATACCTTCATTATTTCTTTCTTTCATACTTTCATATTTTATCTTCCTTCACATACATACTTATACGTTTTAAAGAGCCTTTCGCCCTATAACCTCACATATATTATTAGGGCCTGCCACCCTCCATCACAGATATTATTAGGGTCTGCCCACCCTCCTTCACATATATTATTAGGGTCGGCCACCCTCCTTCACAAATATTATTAGGGTCTGCCACCCTCATTCACAGATATTATTAGGGTCTGTCACCCTCCTTCACAAATATATTCGAGTCTGCCACAGTGCCACCCTCATTTAACAGATATTATTAGGGTCAGCCACCCTTTTTACCGTCAATTTATACATACCTTCCTTTTCTTTTATATTTATATACTTTCATACGTACTCTTCATCTTTTCTATATCATTCATATATCATACATACATAATTCATATAGATTCATATATCGTACATACATCATTCATAAACATTCACATAGCATACACTTACCACTTAAGGTAAGTGTATTAACTAGTCACATTGAGTATGCACATAGCCCCCGAAAACATAACAAGGAAATGGGGCAAGAAACTCACCTGGGTCCTTTTCTTCTCTGAGTTAATGGTAACACCCTTCCTTAGCTGTGCACGACTAACTGTGTAATAAGTTTAAGTGTTAATTATCTAACTCTAACTTTATCACACTTCTATGTTAGTGAAACCCCTAGCTACTGTGGTCCGGGGGGCAGCGCCCCTGGCAGCGGGGTCTAGGGGAAGCAGCCCCTAGCAGGGTCCAAGGGGCAGAGCCCCTGGCTGGGGTCGACCGAATGATCATTTCTAATTGAATGGTAGTTCTAATCGAATGGCATTTCTAATCGAATGGTATTTCTAATCAAATGACAGTTCTAATCAAATGGCAGTTCTAATCGAATGGAAGTTCTAATCGAATGGAATTTCTAATCGAATGACAATTCTAATCGAATGGCCATTCGATTCGATTACTTTTTTCCACCTGATTCAATTCGATCATTTTTTCTATTTTATTCGATTATCCTTTCTATTCGATTACTTTACTGAATCAGATGTTTCTTAAGGACTTGATTCATACGTTTCCATTCTTTTCATTTCCCTCCGATTACATTTTCCTTTGATTTGAATACCATTCCCATTTGAATACTTTTCCATTCGAATACATTCTTTACTTTCCATTCTTTCCACTATAGCGGCTTTATTATTATTTATATATTTATTTGCTACCATTTGGCTCCTTGGCTTCAATTTTGTTATTATTAGGTTATACAATACTTATATTACTTTTATCGTTACAATAAAATCAAGATCTAACCCATTTTGGATAAAGTTTGAACCTTATCGATTTCAAACCCGTTTTAGCTAGATCTTAACTAACGAGTTGAATAAGTCCATTTTTAACGTCAGTTTCACATTTTTATTGCATAAGAATGCCCGATTTGCTTTCGTATCAACCCTTAGGGCAAACGGACCTTAAAAACGTAATCTTTAAGCTAGAACGTACCTTTAGGTTCACTTCGAGCTACGGGTTAGCTTCAATACGTGACTCTAGACTTGTTTCTTGCTTGAATAATCAAAGATCTAGCACGAACCCTTCTCTATTTGGATTCAGATCTAAGCCGTAAGGTTAGAGGAGTGTTTATGTGTGTTTTGAGTGTGTATGGGGCTAGAAGATGGAAATTATGGTTTTAGGGTTTTAGGGAGGTTTAAGGAGGTTTATATACCCTTAAGCCCATGGACCTAAGGCCCATCACCATCCCTTATTCCATCTTTTATTGTCCAAGCCCATACTTTATTATTTTGTTACACTTAACAAAATAATAACACACACTTATGTAAACGAAACTTATTTTCATTTATTATTATCAAAAGTAGGATGTTACAAGTCTTCCCTCTTTAAAAAGGTTTTGTCCCCGAAACCTAACTATTACCTAAACAGGTCTGGGTAGAACTTGCGAATCTCTTCTACAACTTCTCAAGTAGCGTCTGATCCCTTACGATGCTTCCATATCACCTTTGATGGTCGGGTATTTTGTATATATATTAGTGTATTAATTATGTAGTTTTATTGAGTATATTGTTAGAACTTTGGTACTTCATACGTGCTTTTGTATTTCAGGTAATTGATCGTTAAAGATGCTAAATGCGAGACCTGTACGAGCATGGAATGATATCTCGGGAAGACCGAAGCATGACTTGATGACTTGGGAAGTGTTACAAGGATTTGGGAAGAGTATGGATGAGAAATCATAAGCCAAAGCTAAAACTGAACAAGATGGGTTGACAAAATGCGACCTTGAAGTAAAACGAGCATATCCTGAGCTAGAAAATGAGTTACGGGAGCCATAATATATGAATTATGGGTTTCTCGACGAGAGGAATCTGAAAATGAGGTTTTCTTAGGTCGTGATACGCGATGGGATGGTCATATGGCCATTGCGTATCGCTATGGACATAAAACACGGGAAAATTAGGTTATAATCATATTCTTTATCATAAACAACCCTAACTCGGTTTTGACGAACGATAGGAGATTCCAGCAGTCCAAGAAGGCGATTTCTACCATCATAGCTCGTGTCAAGACCCTACATATGATCCATATCATCTATATTGAAGATTCGATTATATCTAGGCTGGCTAATATCCTAGAATCGCACCCGGGATGTATAGTTTGTAACTCTTTACAGATTTTCTCTTGTGATTAAGAATACTTATGTATTAATTATTGATGATTGATATATGATTATTGATGTTTAGTATTTCTGTGTGTTCGGTCGGTTTAGGTTTACGTTGGTCTAAACGATCTGTTACCAGTTGCTAGATAATTAGTCATATAACTGTTTGGTTAGATTGAATACAATAAAATGTACAATTACCCTTAACTGAGTCACACTGGCAAGGACCGTTTTATAACTAGTGCCGTGTGTAAAGTAATTGTTGACGTCTAAGGATTTGTCTGGTTGATCAGTTTTCAGTTAATCGTTGATAATCAATCTGTTAGGTTACATGAGATACTGTTTGGTTGCTTACTTGAATTCCCGGGTGTGGTTTGCTTTGTTAACTGCTTAATACTCATTTACTTGTTCGTTGCTTAGTTCTCTTAATTTAACCTATTGCTTGTGTGATCAGCACTAAAACCATTTACTTCATAATATTAAATCTGTTACACGAATTGCAATGACCACATACTCATTGTGATACGATACCCTACTTGCTCTATCTATTTAGAATAATTAGGTTTTTGATTGACTCAAACGACGGTCATCAAAATGGCGCCGTCGCCGGGGAGTTAGTGCGCTTAGTGTTTTTCGTGTTATTTGATTTTTGTGTTTAATATTAATTTTAATTTTAGTTTTAATTTTGTTTTCAATTTTTAGTTTAAATTTTATTTGTCTGTATTTTACGCTGGTTGTGTTAGTGTGCAGATTACAGGTTTATGCACACCCGCCATTCGGGCCGACAGTCTCCGTTAATTTACGAGCCCAAAATCGAGAGGTTAGCTCGGCAGAACCGAGTACAAAACAGAAATTCTGAGATGGAAGACCAAAACCAAAATCAGAACCAAAACGAAAACCAGAACCAAAACCAAGACCAACTCCCACAGAATAACCAGTTTCACCCAGACAACATACTTCCACCACTCAATTTCAATAACCAAAACGAGCAAAATAACCAAAACGCCCAAAATAACTCAGCTCGTGCATCAAGAACCCGATATCAAAACATAAACCGAAACCTTAACCGAAACTTAAACCTCAACTTTGACCAAACCGGACCATCCGAACCAAACAATAACCCCAACCGTCGAGTTCGGATAAACATTGGTGATGTTCAATCGAGTGTTCCAACTGAAGATGAGGATGAGGGGGAAGATAGGTTTTCGGGCAGCTGATGATGAGGTAGATCGATGGGTTAGAAGGAATCGGGCGGTTGAGCCCGAGAACGAGGTTGGTGAACCAGAGATTGAGGGTGATAATAGTTATGAAGATGAGGTGGATCGAAGACGGGCTGAACCCGTTAACAGAAACGGAAGGGATCGAGAAAGGGTGAATCGGGCGGAACGACCCGAAAGAGTTCGTGGTATTACAGTTAACCGGGGCGGTATGGGAAACCCCGGGGGGCAAAGAAGAAATTGCATAGCCCCGGCTCATGGTGTTAACAGTCGGTTCAGACCGGCTATCTCAGACGGAGCATCCCCGTTGGTCCCACAGGAACGAGTACAGGGACAACAAACTTTTAAGTCCCGGCCATCTTACATTAACATCGTTCCTCATTTCAACGGGTTGGCTTCGGAAGACCCGTATTCGCACTTGACCGATTTCTCGGCTATTTGCGGGTCTATTGGTGATGGTACATTCGATCAGGATGAAGTTCGGTTGCGATTATTCCAGTTTTCTCTAAAAGATAAAGCAAAACTCTGGTTTAATTCACTGCCGATGCACAGTATCAGAAATTGGGCCGAGATGCAGCAGGTGTTTCTAAACGAGTTTTATTCACAGTCTAAGACTACCGAGGCCCGTTTTGACATTCGTCACTTTTCACAGTTACCTGGTGAGTTATTTCACGAAGCCTTTACCAGGTTTAAAGACATGATCAGGAAATGCCCACATCACCAGATCGAACTGTGGGAACTGGTAAAGTGCTTTGTCGATGGGTTGACATACGAGGACCAAAAGCATCTTAAGGCCTCGTGTAATGGTCTATTGCTGAATCAGTATGAGGAAGATGATTGGGAATTTTTGGCATTTTTGTGTGAAGATTCCAAGGCAGAAGTAGCAGCTGAAAGACGAAGACGTGGTAATTCCTCTAGGTCAGTTAAGTCAGTCACGAGTGAATCTGAAAGAATAGCTGAGTTAGAATGTGAACTGGTTGGGTATAGAAAGGGTAAGAAGAAAGAAGTCGGGAAAGTTGGTGTTAAATTCCCGGTTTGTGAAGATTGTGGTGAACTCGGGCATAAGGCAGAAAATTTCGCCGAGGATTATTATGATGAGGAGGATGACACCGAGGAAGTTAATTACACTCACTGGATTCCAAAGGCCAAGGGTCAATTCGAACACCTATCACCCGGGCCTGAGGAATCATCCGAACTTTCATTACAGGAACGCGTCTTCTCAGTTGAACCCGAACTTTCAAGGATCGAGCCAGAACAGATCGCAAGGTAATTACTGCCAGAGCGGTTATCAGCAGGGTTCGAGTAATCAGAATCGGGGGAATAACAGGGACAGTAACCGGGGTGGTAATTCTTTGGGTAATCAGGATCGGCAGAAAGGGTCCTCGGGAAATGCGGATGAGTCGGTGCACTCAAAGTTGGATGCATTGATGAAGTTTATGATAGATCATAAGGCTGAGACGAAGAAATAGTTTGAGTTACATGATAAGTCAGCAGAGGCAATGTCAAAGCAGATTGGTCAGCTCGCAGCAGATATGGCAAAGTTGCAAAAGAGTGCATGTCAACTACCAAGTTATACTACAGTCAACCCGAACCATTACTGCTCAAGCTCCAAGAAGGGAAACAATGTGCACATCAATGATGTAAGTCTTTTACCCCATTTTGAAATTTCTTGTGTTGAAGTTGATTCACCACCACAGTTTGTTGAGGGGGTGGTGGAATATGTTAGTGGTGAGAGTGATTGCGTCGGTCAAAATGAATCAATTTTTCAAAATGAATCAGAACCAAAAACATATGAAATGTATTTTTGTGAAAATTGCACATGTGAAAAATGTTTAAATGGTAAATTGACCAACATGAGAGATGAGGAGGTGGAGAAGAATACCACCTCAAGTAAACTCCAAGACCCAGGAGTGCCGCTTTTATCAATTCAAATTGGAAAATTTAAACCTGATCGGGCACTTCTAGATCTTGGAGCATGTGTTAGTATCATACCCGGTAGTGTATATGATCAGTATGAATTTGGCCCATTAGAAAGGGTAAACACCACCGTGGTGTTGGCGAACCAAACTCATACACTTCCTCGGGGCATGGTGACTAATGTAATGGTTCAGGTGGAGGAATTTTTCTACCCAGTTGACTTTCTTGTACTTGACTATGCTAAACGTGGGAATAATACACAACCACAAGTCATATTGGGTAGGCCATTCATCCACACAGCACATGCGGTAATTGATTGTGCTAAGGGGTTTTTGGGAATCAAGTGTGGAGACCGTGATAAACGGTTATTATTGTTTGAAAATTCTACTAACCGTCTTGTTGACAAGTGTGTATCCTTGGACAAGGATCGCAGAAAAGAGGAATGTTTTGTGATTGACAGGATAGATAAGAAGGGAATTGTGAAACTACAGAGTGAGAAGGTGGAAGAGAAAGGTAACCGACCAAGGAAGAAGAAAGTGAGACAGCCACCCAAACAAAATGATCGAGAATGGAGATTGAGGATGTTCGGGACAGATTCTGGCCTATCGGAAGACTGGCAAAAAATGATTGAAGAAAAGCGTGCTTATAATGAGAAGGTTGCACCGGAACGGGCCAGACGCCCACCTTGAATGACATACAAGTTACAAAAAGGGTGGTAATTGTACATTTTGTATATTTTGAGTTTCCATTTTGTTATGGTTTTTATACTAATTGTATTTCAAGCATACCATCATCGCAAAAGCTAAGTGTGGGGATACCGCACCAAGAGAAAATGAAATTTCAGTTAAGCGATCAAGAGTGCTTTCATGTTCATTTTGCTGTGGTTAATCCAGGTACGTGTATATTATGTTGTAACCGAACTTTGTGGGTGTAGTTCACTATAAACCCTCACGAGACCCCACTCGTCCTCCCGGGCTACCGGGGGGTTTACAGGGCTTGTTGCATACGCTAAATGCAATCGTGATTCCTACGAAAGTGAGTTAGGTCTTTTAACGTTTTTAACTAATTTAACAGAATTTATTATGAAACGACTAAATTTGGCTCGGTAATTGTTTTAATAAATTTAATAAGTATTCATTTTCATAACTCTTAAAAGACCTATGTCTTACACTTGTGAGAAGCTTGCTTCTACACGTCTCGAGGTTTTGCAGGTTCGATTGTCAGTTTGGTAATTGGATGAGACGAGAGTTATGTTTTTGAGAGTTCACGAGCCGACTGGTCCTTTTCCAGTCCCGTTGATATCAGGTGATTTCAGTTTCATAATTTGTTTTGTTTTTATTACTTTAAACGTTAAAAGTGTAATTGTATAATTATTAGTTGAACCACCACATTTGAGCACCGAATTTTAAAATTGCTTATTAGTCAAAAAGTCAATTTCAACCCTGTCCCTCAAATTTTTATTAATCGTTTTATCTATTTTAACATTGAGGACAATGTAAACCTCAAGTGTGGGGATGGGGGAAATTTAAAAATTTTAGCCCGATGGTACCTCGAAGAGTGTGCGGAAACCGAAGTTGTTAACTCTTAATTATTGCCATTAATGCCAAGTTATAGGTTTCTGGTCATGGTTGGTTTTTCAACTTCTCGATAGTCTTACCCACAAATGTTTTCAAAAAGAGAAGTTGAAAATGGGGTCGTTTAGGCGGGGATAACGAGTCTAGGGGACGAGTATACATGTTTCATATCGACAGCCCATTATTCCAGACATATTGTGAGATGGCCCCCTATACTTAATACACATAGTATGTAATAGATAAAACATGTCTTACACCATTGATTGAGGGAAACCCGTATGTTTTACAGAGTTAGAACTTGCTTGTCACATGCTTATCGAGATCTTAATACCACAACTTGTATGGAGATTAGGACTTTAAAAATCCCTTACGTACACTTCCCCCCCCCCCCCACTAAATAAATTTCCTTACCCGACATTATTCCCCTAGGAGCCCATTTGGACCATATTCCTTTTCATTTATTAAACTGAACATTACACTCCATTTCAGCCTTGGCCTTCACTTTATTTTAACCCTATGTGATGAAATCCAGTTCGTTATCAAGTTGTATATAGTCAGTTGTTGAGCATAGTACACAATGTACGTATGTCTCGGTTGAGTTGTAAATATGTGTTTATCAGAGTTGTATATTTATTTGCTTCAGTATATTATCTATCAGCTGCAAAAAAAAAAAAAAAAAAAAAAAAAAAAAAAAATCAGCAAAAAGCCAAAAAGAAAGTCAGTTGTTATTCAGTTATGTAATTAGCAGTCTGTTTATTTTTGATTAGTTGTTTGTGTATTTATAAACTGGGTTACATCCACCTTAGTCACTAAATATGCCTATTCCGCACCCAACCTAAGCCCCAGCAAAACCTTAGTCCGAGTCTTTATGCAACCGGTGGGTAATGGGTGGAGATAAGACTGGCTTGTAAGCTTATTAAGTTGTGACTCATATTTGGTATTTGAGGGCAGAGACATATAATGGCACATCTGTTGCTAGTCCAGATATTAAACCTAGAGGAGTGTTGATAGTGTGAGGGGTATGAATATGTATGCTTTAACCGGAAACAAAGTACACTCGTCTGGACGACTCTATTGTTTTTATTATAGCACTTAACCGTATTGTGGGATGTCAATCTAGAAAGTGTCAGTCTGGGAAACTGGGTATGACCTTAAACCTTACTAGTATTAATGACGATAATTCACATACCTATGATGGAGGTTAATATTTACTTTAGAGTTTTGCTTGAGGGCAAGCAAAAGATAAGTGTGGGGATGTGATGGTTGGGTATTTTGTATATATATTAGTGTATTAATTATGTAGTTTTATTGAGTATATTGTTAGAACTTTGGTACTTCATATGTGCTTTTGTATTTCAGGTAATTGATCGTTAAAGTTTCTAAATGTAAGACCTGTACGAGCATGGAATGATATCTCGGGAAGACCGAAGCATGATTTGATGTCTTGGGAAGTGTTACAAGGATTTGGGAAGAGTATGGATGAGAAATCATAAGCCAAAGCTAAAACTGAACAAGATGGGTTGACAAAATGCGACCTTGAAGTAAAACGAGCATATCCTGAGCTAGAAAATGAGTTACGGGAGCCATATATATTAATTTTGGGTTTCTCGACGAGAGGAATATGAAAATGAGGTTTTCTTAGGTCGCGATGGGATGGTCATATGGCCATCGCGTATCGCGATGGACATAAAACACGGGAAAATTAGGTTATAATCATATTCTTCATCATAAGCAGCCCTAACTCGGTTTTGACGAACGATAGGCGATTCCAGCATTCCAAGAAGGCGATTTCTACCATCATAGCTCGTGTCAAAACCCTACATATGATCCATATCATCTATATTGAAGATTTGATTATGTCTAGGCTCGGCTAATCTCCTAGAATCGCACCCGGGATGTATAGTTTGTAACTCTTTACAGTTTTTCTCTTGTGATTAAGAATACTTATGTTTTTATTATTGTTGATTGATATATGATTATTGATGTTTAGTATTTTTGTGTGTTCGGTTGGTTTAGGTTTACGTTGGTCTGAATGATCTGTTACCAGTTTCTAGATAATTATTCATATAACTGTTTGGTTAGATTGAATACAATAAAACGTACAATTACCCTTAACTGAGTCACACTGGCAAGGACCGTTTGATAACCAGTGCCGTGTGTAATGTAATTGTTGACGTCTAAGGTTTTGTCTGGTTGATCAGTTTTCAGTTAATCGTTGATAATCAATCTATTAGGTTAAATGAGATACTGTTTGGTTGCTTACTTGAATTCCCGGGTGTGGTTTTCTTTGTTAACTGCTTAATACTCGTTTACTTGTTTGTTGCCTAGTTCTCTTAATTTAAACTATTGCTTGTGTGATCAGCACTAAAACCATTTACTTCATAATATTAAATCTGTTACACGAATTGCAATGACCACATACTCCTTGTGATACGAAACCCTACTTGCTCTATCTATTTAGAATAATTAGGTTTTTGATTGACTCAAATGACGGTCATCAACTTTCACCAAAGGGATAACTTTATGACGGAGTTGCTTTTCCTTGCGGTCAATGATCTCTACCTGTTGTTCGATATAGTTTAACTGTTCATCAACCTCAATGTCTACTAATGGCACATGAGACGTGTCATCAGCTAGACATTTTCTCAAATGAGAAACATGGAAGGTAAAGTGAATTCCTTCTAATTCTTCAGGTAAATCTAATTTGCAAGACACTTCACCCACACGATCTACAATCTTAAACGGTCCAATGTACCTTGGACTCAAATTCCATCTCTTCCTGAAATGAATAATTCCCTTTCCAAGGTGAGACCTTGAGCATCACATTGTCACCAATTCTAAAGTCAATTGGTCGTCTCCGCTTGTCAGCATAGGACTTTTGGCGATCTTGAGCAGCTTTCATTCTTGCCTTGATCTGATCAAACCTTGAAGGGGTTTCCTGTACAACTTCTAAAATTCCAATCTCTTTCTGACCAATCTCACCACAAAATACAGGGGTTCTACAACGTCTACCATACAACATATCGAACGGTGGCATAGCATTACTCGAATGGTAGCTGTTGTTATAGGAGAATTCTGCAAGATGCAAATAATGATCCCAACTTCCACCAAAGTCTAAAACACAAGCACGTAGCATATCTTCAAGGGTTTGGATAGTCTTTTAAGACTGCTCATCTGTTTGAGGATAATATGCCGTACTGATGTTCAATCTTGTTCCCATAGCTTCATGGAATTTCTTCCAAAATCTGGAAGTAAAGAGAGTATCTCTATCAGACACGATCGATAACGGCACCCCATGCTTAGCCATAACCTCTTTTATGAACACATTTGCTAACGTTTATGATGAGATAGCCTCTCGTATAGGCAGAAAGTGAGCGTTATTCATTAGGCGGTCCACTATCACCCAAATGGTATCATGATGTTTAGCTGTACGCGATAGCTTAGTTATGAAATCGATGGTGATGTGTTCCCATTTCCATTCAGGTATCTCTAAAGGCTGCATCTTCCCATAAGGTTTCTGGTGTGTTGCTTTGACTTGCAAGCAAGTTAGGCACTCGCATACATAAAATACTACGTCATTCTTAATACTTGGCCACCAGTAGTGTCACACCTCAACCTAAGGCGGAACATGCTGGGGCGCGACATTGATTGTATCATAGCTCAGAAGACACTATGTAATTACACGTGTCAATATCCAAATTATTCTTTCAATTAAACCATACATCAAAGCACAATCATACATTGTTCTCAAACAAAATATTCACCATGATTAAACTTAAAATATACTAATGTTCTTCAAATCATCGAGCAACCTATGGTATCATCTACTTCAACATTCTTGAAATCATCCAAAGCTATATGCGCCATGCGTGAAAATATATATATTTGTCAACATAAACTTGAGCAAGTAAACCACAGTTTTTGAGTATATATAATAATAAAATGACAATTCCATGGTATAATCGTAAATTACTACAACTAGTAAACAATAAATAAAAGTTGTCTTTTCAACCGAATCACATTGATATCGGTTTACTCCGATGGCGTATGATCATACTAATGAGGATGAGGATAAGGTACCAACCAACATAAATAAAACACATAGTCATATTCACACATAACAACTAATCGAGAAATTACAGTCTTGCATATAACGGAATTGTAGTGAAAACAATAACTTGATTTTGAACGCATAACACCCCCAAAATTGTAAGGCGGTAAAAAGGGGGGATGTGAATTTACTTACTTTGACAAGTGGATTTAGTAAAGATGAGATAATAAAAAGAACTAGGATGAAAACGGTCAAGCTCCTAGAAATTCGCCGACAAATATTCCTAGTTGTTATTGACAACATGAATTAAATATAATCATAGCGAAATATTAAGATCTATGACGGGTTTTGAGAGTCGATGTGGTTGTGTGTAACATTAAAATATTGATAGTTACATCTTTGTTAATTATAAGGGTTATTATTATATTTATTAATGTTATTATTATTATTATTATTCATACTAATATTATTATTTAGGTTTTAGATATTTTATAAAGTGATATAAAAGTCGGAAAAGCTTAGACGTAAATGAATCTTTATAATGAACAAAAAATTGGATTATTAAGCGAGTTATCATTACTTTCATAAATATTCATACATACATATATATACAAGATTTTATGGAGAAAGTTAAAAGTTCGATGACAAGAAAAACAACAAGTCTAGAGGTTCGGTTCATCAAAAAAATGTTTATTCGTCATTGTATATATGTAAACATAAAATATAAAGGATTTAACAAAAAAAAAAAAGAAAAACAGGGTCCAGGGTCTCGAACCCGCGCCTGGACCGGTTCAAGAGTGTTAACAGCACACGCACCAGCCATTGGGCTGGTGTGTTGATTAGTTATAAATATTAGTTTGTTTAAATATAACCAGTTTACCACAAAACCCAGTTTCAACCATAAACCTTAGAATTTAAATTGTCCAATTCGTTCAAGATTTGTTAAAATTGATTTAGGGTTAATATTGCTGGGCTAAAACTGATTTCAAAGCATACTTTAATTACCAATTATGGTGGCGGATTGAGGGTGAACGAGGAGATGGGTTACGCGGCTCAAAATTTATACCAAAACTGATATTAATGAACTTGTATGTTGTAATTAGGTTAGGGTTTTGATTCGCGAGGTCGAGGTGAGTGTGTGTGCAGTTTTTATTGCATCTTAGACGTGTATTTATAGTGTTTTGGGGATTGAATGAGCCACAACTTTGATAGACAAGTATAGCTGTCATTTGGTGATAATTTACCAAGCTTAGGGTGTCGGTGGACGTGGTTTATGGTAAGTAATAATATGGAATCATCAATTTCGTCAATTAGTCCGTGAATTATGGTTCATGAAAGAGGGGGGGGGGGTGGTTCCTTGGCTGCCGACGGTGAGGGAAAGAAAGGAGAGAAAATTTTTTTTGGTTTAATTACTAATTGGTCTTTGATATATGGTTTGGGTTCAAAATTGAATAAGTTGTTAATTTGGGGTTGTTTTTGTACATGTCCCAAAGTTATAATCAATTATAAAAAGAAAATAAATCAATAAATAAAATATTAAACAAATACATACTTTACTGATAAAATACCCGAACCCGGGTCGGGTAATGATTACAAATAAGAAGGAAACGAAAACCCGAAATGTCACAAGTAGTCCCTCTTAAGATCTTGATACATCTTGGTGGATCCCGAATGAATCGAGTATCTCGACTTGTGAGCTTCATCTAAGATTCGACCCCTAAGATTTCCATGGCATGGAATCAACATACGGTGAAACCTCGTGTTCACACCTTGAGTGTTATCCATCAGCTTGTCTTGTTGTCCGAAAATTCTCTCTTTCTTCATTAACCCTTCATCTGTAAGCACCTCAAACTGCACCTTGATGATTCCTTCAAAGAGATCTGAGTTAATGATCAACTTATACAACTTCACTGTTGTAATAACTTCTTCATGCTTCCATCTTAATGCGTCAACAACCACATAGCCTTACCTGATAGCATTTGATATCACAGTCGTAGTCCTTTATTAACTCTAACCATCTCCTCTGTCTCATGTTCAACTCTTTCTGCTCGAAGAAGTACTTTAAACTCTTATGATATGTATAAATAGTACACTTAGTACCATATAAATAATGTCTCCATATATTAAGAGCATGAACGACTGCGCTAGCTCTAAATCATGTGTCGGGTAGGTACTCTCATGAACCCTCAAGCAAGCACACAGAATATATTCAAGTTTAAAGAAGTTGAAGACGAAGTAAATAAACAGACCTCGTGTTATTACTAAACCCTAAACAACATTAACGATTTTGACTGAAAATCAACATTAATCAAGTTTCAATTAGAGCTAAAAAGATAAGAAGAATTTTAATTAACATATTTAAATTATTGAACAAAATAATACGTACATTCTCCATTTAGTGAAATCGATATGAAAGGAAGACGAAAAAGGCTCCCAAAATTTCCGCTTCTGAGTATGAAATCGCCGGCTAAACTAAGTGAAAAATCCCATTGAAAGATCATGTTTTGATGTTTAAGAAACTAATAAATGAAGAGTCGTTAATTTTAAAATTGATAAAAGAAGATATTTGTATGGGCCTTAATAAAGGCATGTTTAACTAGATTTGATTACAATCTAAGTATAATAATAGGTGAAAATTAATATATAATTAACCTAATAAAGATTTTTAGCCAGGTATATTTTTATTTAACATTACCCTAGTTAAAATATATAGATATAAGTTATTACTAAAAAACATTTTTAATTTGTTACTAAAATAAAATAAAATTACATATTTAAAAAGAGATATATGAGTAATATATTTTTAAGTTGTCTAATAGTATCTTTTTTTATTTCTTACTAAACTCCAATAAAATACCATATTTTAAAAATATAACAAAGAATTATATGTAGAAGTTGTTTAATAAAATCCTATTTGATTTCTGGCTAAAATCGAATAAAATAAAATAAAATTAAAGTAATATTAACATATAATAAATAATTGTATTTATAACTTCTGTAATAAGTATTAAAATATGATTTGCGTAACATATATATCAAAACAAACATATTACTATATTTAGATTAGGGTATAATATTTACAAATTTGTTATAAAAGAATATTTTAGAAATTAAATATTATGTTAGTAAGGAACATATAAAATAAAACTCATAGTATACAAAATTTGTTGATAAGGTATCTTAAAAACGTTTTAATGAAAACAAAAAACATGGAAAAACCAAAACTAATTTCTTACAAAAGAATCGCAATTACCAGTTTGATATTATTAAAAACAAAGGTTACTGTCAATAAAAGTGAATTTCAAATTTAAAAGAAACTTCTTTCACAACAAACGTTATATATTAAACAAATGTGAGTACAAACAACAATTAGTAATGCATGGCAGAATACCAATTAATCCATTATATATAGACCAAACAAACAAACATTATCTCAAAACATAAATATAACCAAACATCCAAGTATGGATTAATTGTTCACAAAAACCAAGTAGAAAAGATAATAAGTCTAAAAAAACAAAATGAAAAAAACCAAACAAAAAAAATCCAAAAGTCTAAAAAAATGTTAACATAACAGCAAACCTGTCACACCCCAACCTACGGCGGAAATGTCAGGGTGTGAACTGATTGTCCATAGAACTCAAGATACTATTATGCAATATTATAAGTTTCAATATCTATTAAATAAATTTCAAATGAAACAATATTAATACAATATCCAAACAAAACAAAATGTGCATCAACAATCAAACTCATAAATAATATTTCTCGTTAATTTTTCTTCTGGCATAAATCCTTAAGTGATCTTGTACTTCAGTTACTTCACATCAAACGATAACCTGCATATGCATTGAAAATAAAGTCGTTTTGTCAGCACAAGGTTAAGTGTGCAACATACCAGTTTAAATGTACATATAGTATATAAGTAAAAATAAGTAATTGCAACAAGTCATATGAGGATAACAAATTAACCAAATGAGCAAGTATAACTGAGATGTCGAGAAGCACAAAGCTATAACTACTGGTGTATGATTATACTATTCTGAGATTATGTTGGACCTCTCCGAATGTGGTTCACGTAAAGCAAATAAGCACATAAACAAGTAAGGTATAAGTTGTTAACACATAAGGCAATAGTTGCAGTTTTGTGTATAAGTATATATGAGAAAATATATTTACGCATATGTCCCCAAAATGTGGAAAACAAGTAAAATACAGGGAATGTGGTACTCACTTGATCGAATAAGCAAATGAGGTTAAGTACAGTAAGATGGTGAGGATAACGTCACACTCGAGGTGTATCAATGAACGAATCCTTAGTAACAATAATTACGGAAATAAATATGGATAGAATAACGAAGCTAACATTGGATAGAGGTTCGGGATTTATGATTGATGTGTTATTGAGAAAGTTATGTATGATCTTATTATCAATTTTATTACTTTTACTTAACAACGGTTTCACATAGATAATATTATTTTAGTTACAAAATTTCCTAAAAATACTTAAGTAAATAATTATAGGACCTTGGATAAATTATATATAAATATTTGTTTTAAATAGTTATTTTAAGCTAAAAATACATTTAAGGTATTTATATAATTTATATTTGTCAAAATCTTTATTAAAGCTTATATATATATATATATATATATATATAGGGTGAGGTTAGAATAAGAAGTGTGAGAAGTAATATCGGGCGTTGGATGTGATCATCTGATGGTGGATATTGTTAGTGTGTTTTTTGTTCGGTGTGTTTTATTTTTTTAAGGGTAAAAAACACTTCTTACACTTTTTAGGATAATTTTACTTCTTATTTTAACGTTGCTCTCTCTCTCTATATATATATATATATATATATATATATATATATATATTTAATTATAAATACATCTATAATTTTTATATAAATACCGAAAACGCCAACTAAACGATGTCACTTCAATCTATCATTTATATCAATAATAATTTATTATTTATTAAATAAAACCAAACCTTTATAAATAAAAACCTTTATCAATTTAACAACAAATAAATATATACATGATTTAACCAAAGTTCGGAAAACAACTCGTTAAAGTGTCGATTTACAGATTAAATATTATATCTATATCGTTATACTGTATTTTAAAGGTTTAAAGGTAATTAAATTATTAACTAAAGTAATCTGCCAAAATAATACCAAAAAAATGAAGCTGCCGGGACTCGACCTTGAGAGGATGGCCGGCACACTCTAACAACACCACCCTAGCCAACTGGGCTAAGGTGCTAGACGGTTATAACACGAATCCAAATACAAATAAACAGACAACGCAGATCAAAATACGAACATAAAGCCTAACAACATCAATCGGTTAATCCAATTGATGTTGTTGTAATTGAGGATAGGGCTTTTATCCCTTAGATGACGATGACCATACATCAATAAACAATTACCTATAGCAACGATGAATTAATATTGAACTGGCTACAATAGCCGACGACCAAAACAAGGTCTAGAACGGGGTCTTGCAGATTGCGAACAGATAATTAACTAAAGGGGTTTCAACGGCAAGGGTTTCATGATCATGACTGGGAGATTAATTGCATTATTATGGCTGATTAAATGTGTATTGATTTAGGGTTAGGGTCCGCAAAGACGCATATGGTAAAACGAATCAATAAGATCGTGTTAACTCAATTATCTTGTCGGTAGGGCCGCAAAGGGTAGGTATAACGTAAATCTTGATTCAATTCCATAAAAACTACATTAATTAAGGTCCAAGACTTCGTGGATTCGTGAATCGGAAATGGGTTTGTGTTATGGGTCGGATCTGGGTTGCAGGTGGGTTATAATATGAATTTTACACACTAGTCCCTATAGTCAGAAAGTGGATACAAAAAGGGATAATGGTTTCAGTTTGGGTCAATATTGCCATACTTTGAAATTTATTATTATATAATATATAATAAGTTAAATAATAATATGATAATAGTTAATATATTCGATAAATGTGGTAAAAAGTTTTCGAACACCGAAATGGGTGGGTTTTTTTTTAATAAAAGTATAAAATATGAAAAACTCGAGTTATTACAGTTTCCCATACTTTAGGGAATTTCGTCCCAAAATTAAAGAATACCATAACAACACCATTAATTTTTTGAAGGAAAGAAGGTTTTAAAGTAAAATTTTAAAACTAATTCATAATACGGAACTTTGAATTGTTGAAGCAACGTTCCAAATGCAAATCCGGTAAGGGAACTTATATATAGGTTGTACCGGTGGCGTATCCACCATGTCCTTGTCATATCTACATTTGTACCGTTATTCCATCCACTTTCAATTCTATATTACGACACGCAATCTTACGCATCATGATTTTCATGCGAGGACTTCGATAATTATGTTCCGGACCATAATTATTTTCATCGTCGGATGGTCCACATGATTCATCCCAAAGCGTTTATTTAAAAGATGACTTTGAGGAAACAAAAGTTTTAAGAAGATTTAATTTGGAACACTAGAAAGTCACCAATATATAAAATAATTTCAAAAGTTGCAGTGAATTTTACTAAAGCAAGGATTTGTTTTTCCAAGACGTCGCAAATATATAAGTAGTTTAAGTTGAAGAAGGATAGCTTATAAATAGTTAAGGTTAATGAAGGTAAAGAAATACGATAGAAGTAGGCTTCAATAAACAATCTATTTAAACAAAAGAGACTTTATTTATTAAATAGAAGCTAAATAGTGTAAATGGGGTAATAGTTCAAGGCCATAAAGAGGCGTTACAATACGTGATTAAGAAAAAGATGAAATAAAGTAAGATAGATAAAGAAAACTGCAAAATTCTTCGGGGTCTTTGAGTAGATTAATAGACTTGACCTGGAGCACCATGAGGAGTTGCATTCATAGGAGTTGGAGCATTCGAGGTAGGTTGATTTGAGGTAGCTTGAATAACATGAGCTTGAAAAGTTTGCAAGAAGGTTGTTTGGTGGAAATATGTCCGGTAGACTTGAGCTTGCGGTTGCGGGGTTTGGTAGTGTTGGGTTAAGTAAGGTTAACCTTGATTGATGAGTGTAAGTCCTATGAACGGATCTTTCAATATGATATCAACAATCTCGATGTTATTGCGGAATATAACACGAGATGATTCAAGATGATTAACAAAGAAAAAGTAAATCACACCAAGTATTGCTTCAAAACATACGTATATTGAACGTCTAATGCTTAAGCAATATTACACAAACACTCGTCCAACTCAACTGTGTTGAACGGCCAACCCAAAACCCTATACATAAACATGTATATATAGGCAAACTGCAACCTAGCCCAACAATAAGCCCAAGCCCACCAAGATCACAAGTTTATCTCGGTTTACATACACACACACAGAACACAAACTACATTAAGCATAGACTAGGTACAAACCAACTAAATATAGACCCAACAATCTCACCCTTGGTTTGTAGTTTCGTCTCTTAGTCGT
Organism: Bidens hawaiensis; assembly: GCF_021521415.1. Classification (NCBI taxonomy): domain Eukaryota; kingdom Viridiplantae; phylum Streptophyta; class Magnoliopsida; order Asterales; family Asteraceae; genus Bidens; species Bidens hawaiensis. Next base: position 117,952 of record NW_027498117.1, read on the forward strand.
GCTCCAAAACATTTGCATCAGCTTCTTTATAACCCCCATACCACAGTCCTGTTCTGATAATCGATGCCACCATTCCCGTATACTCTTTGGCAGTAGCCTCATAATCTGAAAATTGCTCAACGAGTTGATATCTCGCTCATGAAACTTCAATAAATCATGTGGATCAACAAAGCGATATTTCCCCTTCTTTAGACGAATAACAACAGTTGTGGTTTCACTGTCATACGTCCAGAACTTCCTCTCATCAAGCGATCTTTCTGGAATCGAAGTAGATAGAGGAATGTGAGTCACATTGTTGGTAGCGGGCCACATCACATTCACCATTGTTTTCCCAGTCAGTGGATCACGACCGCCTTTAGCTTTCTTCAAAAACGACTTAGCAGTAGTCATGTTAGGAAATCCTTGATCGACCTGCCTCTTCAAAAAGTTCCATAAGTTTGTGGCCCTTTTGTCATGATTTGGATTATGGAAGGGAGCATTGATGAGGTCATTGAGATCCACCTTTGTCCAAGATTCAAAATCCTTCATCATCTTGTAGTACTCAGTGGTCCCAGACTTTCGTTCACCCACCACATAGACTTGTCAATATCAAATCCCCATCACATGATCCCAGACCTATCACCATATTTGTCAGAAAAACCATGTTGTAGGTTCAAAATAAACTTATATGGATGATCAAAATATTCAACATTCTGAATAGAGATCTTCATAATAAGAATCTTCATTTGAGGTCTTTCTGATTGCTCGGTGGTTCTTGACGGTGCAGAACAATATTGTTCTAGTGGCTCAGATTCATCTATATTTGTGGTTGGACGACCACTGGAGCTGTCGCCTTGATCAACAGTGGGTATCTTTGATGTCACATCTTCACTGCTCTTGAATTCATCTCCAAACTTTCAAATAAGTTTCTGTTGGAGGTCCTAGTACATTGCAGTAAGACCTCCCATATTGGACTGAAGCTCTTTAATCTTTGAATATTTATCTGAGTTGCTGGTTTCAAGTTCTTGTATCCGCACATCTTTCACAACAGAATCTTGCTCGAGTTCAAAAACTCGACGTTGCAGAGCTTTCATATCCACTGGTTCAACTTCAATCTTAATCTCCTTGCCCTTAATCTGCAAAAATTTATCTTGCATAGCAAGAATGTGAGCAATTTTCTCTGAAGCAATGCATCTTGACTGATCAGTCGGGTTGGATGATCCCGATGGCCCGTCAAAGAAAGGAATATCAGCTTCAAAGTCAAACTCAAGAGCAATGTCATCAAAGATCTTTTCTTGAGTTTGAGGTTTGGCCGACGATGGACTTGTATCAACGTAAGTCTCAGTAGTTTCTGACTCACATTCTGGTGGTTGGCTTGTTGTAGTTGTTTTAGTTTCAGTACAAGCACACCAGGTCTTGGATCCATCTTTCTTCATATTCGCGGAATAAGATCGGAGGCTGGTTCTTCAAGAATCTATTCATCTTGAGTCTCAGTAGCTGATTGAGGAGGTTTCAACGCAGTTGACTAAAGTTGTTCTTTAAATAATTCAAACTCCTTTTATTGATCAGCAGTAGGAGTAGGTTCATTCACTTGTTGTTCAATCTCCATGTGTTGTACTGGAGAATCTTCATCTTCATCATCGTCTGAAATGACTTCAAACGCTACAGCACGCCCTTGAGCTGGTATCACATGCTCATCGGCAACTTGAGCTCTGACAGGAACATACTCAGTTTCAACAAAATTACCGAACTTAACTAGTTCGTGGAGGCCTTGATAAACGACTTTTGACCCCTTCCTGGACTGTTTCATCAACCCAAAGGTGTTGGGTTCCATTGACTTCATATCCAGCGTCTCGACAGACTTAACAAAATCAGGATAATGTGAATCGAAGTTCATTTGTAAAAATAGAGGATACATGAGGCACATCTCCTTCTTCTTTCCCTTTAAGTTGCTGATCATCTCATCGAACATAAATTTGAAATAACTATAGTTCCAGTCCATGATCAGAGCAACTACAGCCGACATCTGAATGTGGCAAATCTCATCAGATCCTCATTTACTTCCGGACACGCAAGTAAATAACATGTGAATAAAAAACCTCCAGTAAGAATAAAAAAGCTTCTTTATGGCAGAAGGATATGATCCTTCGTAACCCATCCTGACTAATACTTCAGTAACAGCATCAGTCTGATATTCCGGTGGGCATTTTGGTTTATCTCCAAATAACAGAATTTCACGTATAATGGCCTCTGATATGACGATTGGCTTCTTTTGAACATTGGAATCAATAGTGATAGAGCCACCTATTCCTCGTTGATTAATGGAGGAATTATTCCAGAACTCCGTGATCATCTTCTTGCAACTTATAGAGTTTCTCGTAAAGCGTGAGAAATCATGCAAGTACTGAGACCTATGATCATGGATTTAAACTCCTTGTGTGCCAGAGGTGGATCAAACAGACATCCAGCTATGTCATGAGTATCAACGAACTTTAGTGGTGCTTGATTCTCCATTACTACAACAAACGAATCAAGTTAGCAAGCATTTACTCAATTTAATCAACAATCTTTGAACTTTGAGAACACGTATTAGATTCCCAAGACATCAGGGACCAAACGCAAACTATAAGGATCACAAATGTAACTTAATAATGGTTTTATATTCATTTTCGGTCCAGATGAAAGTTCTCTGTCCACACAAAGAGATTTCAGTCTGTAATTAGTTTTCTGTCTATTCCCACCGAGAACAATGGAGTTGTCAATCAACCAGGGAGTTCTTGGTCAACAATGTCAACTGAAAACTCATAGTTTGACCAAGCGTTCTCGGTCAAACCATCTGTGAAAGAAAAACCCTTTGAGTTCCACTTTGAAATCTGTGTCATCTTCTCTAGTACACCGAAATCTTCATAGACAGAAAACCTGCAAGTAATCCTAAAACCAATCTAACACAGGTCTCAACCATATCAAATATCCATCTCAATTATAATCTCAATCAAACACCAATATCATGTCTCAGTTAAACACCCAGTGAGTCTCCATGTTGTCCGTTCCCTTACCTGTTGATAAACAAAGATCACAGAGTGATATGAAGCGCAATAGCAAATAAATCTTTGATTAGCCAAGAAGGTTAGGGGTTTTCGGCAGGAGAAACTTGAGATAAAGATATTTAGAAAAATGAAATCAATAATGCAGCTTGAATCCTTTTATATTTCAAAATCACAACAGGGCCGAAAACCCTAATGGGCCGAGAACAAAGGAACTGGGCCCAACACATATGATTATAAACGGACTTAGATGTCTCACAAACTAAAAGAGTTTTAAGCCCAACACAAGCTCGATCCAGATTTTAAGAAAGACGATTTCTTATAGCATACGTTTCGAAGAGAGTAATTAAAAAGAGAAAACAAACAAAAGGAATAAAACGAAATAAAAAATAACAAATTAAAAAAAATGAATCACCTAGTCTTCATGTAGTTTGATAATTTTGGAATCAAATTTTAGTTTTGATAAAAAGAAAATGCCACCTTTTATGAAAAAATCAGAACTTGTAAATCATATTGATTAAGGTGCTTTCACAAGGATTCATGTTCATCGTTATTATGACATAGAGAAACAGGTTTATAGCAGGTATAACAAACTTAGCATGATTTTCATTGCATCAGTTATACGAGTTAGGTTCAGTTAGGCATAAATCTCATATGGACATCAGTCGTGGACCTGTGATGCCTCATATCTCTTCTCAAAACGTAATTGGCTTTCCCTGGATCACCCCAATTTGACTTCAACCCCCTAGTGCTTGATCAAAAATTTTATAGATAGCAAGAAAAGAAAATTATAAGCTTTAAGGTTGAACGTTGGACTTACAAGCCGCCCGGACTTACAGGCCTTTCATTCAGGGTGTTCAAAAAAGATTTAAAAGCCTCACCCTTGTAGTTCTAGTTTGACCCTTTAAGCATTAAAATTAATATTTATTAATACATATTGTATTTACTACTCAAATTTTTTTATTTTATTTTTTTAATTAATTACAAAATCACAATGTTTTTGGTGATCAAGATACTAACGGGCTCGTGTATGACTGGGTAGTTACCTTTTTGCCTATCATTAGGAAATGTGTATATGGAGACATACACATTTCTTAAAAATGACTCTCCATAGTAAGTTTAACATATTTAATTTATATCACTTTAGCTTTTACGCATCATGGAAAGCTACCATACAAATCAATGACTGTTCTAGAGCCTTTTAAGCTTAATTACTTCACCCGTTAGGCATACAAAAACAATTTTTCTATCATTTTCCAAAGGTTGGGTCAATTTTCATTTGAAATACATTGAAGCTTCTAAAGAGATGTTAACTGAATAGACATCACTTCCTAGAGAGTTACAGAAGACATTTTAAAAACTCAGTCGCCTCGGTCACTCTTAGTTCTAAGGTGAATGGCTATCCCGTATGTCCACAAGTGGTTAACAGGACCAAACACATATGTAAATACATGTCCCTCAAACGTAGAATAACCGATATAACTTAAAGCGAAAGAATTAAAAACAAAACCGCGTCACAATCGCCACGGATGCTTTCAGTCTTTAGGTAAATGGCTATCCTATGAGTCTACGAGTTGATGACAGGACCAAACATATACAAGTATATGTCCTTCAAACTTGAGCAACCGACATAATTTTAAACGAAAGTGAATAAAATAAATTTTTTTATTTTTTTTAAATAAAAACACACACACACTTTTTGAATTTTTTTTAATTTTTCTCCCCCTAAATTTGTGCAAGTTTAAAAATATGTACAAATTTGACTTCAAAAAGACTCGATCCTCGAAACGAAGCATTTTAAGAAAACCTACAAGCACATTAAATCTGGCTGTCCCGGTCGGTTTTGTAAATAAGTCTGCCACATTATTATCAGTGTGAACTTGTTCAAGATGAATCAATTTATTGTCGTAGCAGTCACGAATAAAATGAATTTTGATATCGATGTATTTTGTTTTTGAGTGCTGAACCGGATTTTTAATAATAGCATTAGCAGCATCATTATCACAAAAGATAGGGGTGTCAATAAATTCCAAACTGTAATCTAGCAATTGATGTTGCATCCAAATAACCTGCGAGCAAGCTGGCGCAGCAAAATATTGTAACATCCCAAAATTTCAGTAATAATAATTAATATAATATTTCTTACGATAGACAAGTTTACGTATGTTGATAAATAAATAATAAAATATTAAAGATGGAAAGGTAGTAGGCTATTTAGATGGAGTTAATCATGGACTAAAAAGGAATGATGGGCCTTAGGTCCATGGGCCCTAAATCTTTCCATTTTCATCCATCTTATCTATAATATTCCCTACACACTAAAAAAAACACACATAAACACCTCCATATACGGCCGCGAGCTAGAGGGGAAGAATCCAAGGCCAAATCAAGCTAAATACTGATAGATCCTTGATATACAAACAAGATACAAGATCATTACTCATAACCAAGCCAAATCTGTAACTTTATAACAAGTAAAGGTGTGTTTTTAACGATTAAAGGTTACATATTTATGAACGGTTTGCCATGAAGCTTAACCCTAGAGTAGATCGGGTCTAGATGCTTCATAAAAATGCAAACTTGATGATTAACATGAATTTAATGGGCATATGGTTATATACGGCTCATAGGTAAACCCTAGATCTATCCGATATCGTTTAACACTATAAACGTTTAAACTTTATGAATAAAACGGGTTAGATCTTGAGGCCGTAGTGATAATAGGTGTAAAACGGTTAAACATGGTGGAGAAAAGTGGTTAGAAACTTATGATATGAACCGGTAACAGCTAGCTAGGCTAAGGATGGGATATTAAGATAGGAAAATAAGCTAAAAGCTTCAGATGAGGAGTTCTCGGGACCAAAGTTCTCGGCCATGTGAATTCTCAGTCCCCTTGAGCTCTCGGTGACAAGGGTTTTCGGTAAAACATGGGATCTCGGTCAAATCACCATAAGAGGGATTAGCCTGGTGATACCTGAAATTTCGTTGATAGGTATTATGAGGCATATTCCTCTGATAGAATCCATAGTATGGGACATATGGACGATGTGGACAATTTCTAGCAATATGACCAGGAGTGCCACAGTTAAAACAAGTTTGACGTTTTATATAGAATTTATTTTGGTCAACTCCCTGTCTGGACCGGTTGTGTGGACCAGTTTGCTTTGCCTGGTGTTTACTTCTTAACGCATGGTTTGACTACCACCCTGTTTGTCATTAGAGTATCCCTCTTTAACAAACTTAGGCAATGAGTATTTACTAGAACTTTTTGAATTTTTAAACTTATTAAACACCACATCGCCAGAATTCAAGGTTGTAACGGAATCAACCACACAATTGTCTTTTCTCTAGAAAACAGAGCCCACACAAATAGTTGGAATATAAGAATTCAAAACAGGTAATTTTAAACGAACATCAGAATTAATGTCTTTATTAATTGAAACACAAGAATCATCATCCTCATCAGTCCAATCGTCAATGATTACTTTATCTGCACATGAGGCAAACACATTAGAATCGTTCACTTCTGAAGTGGACGCAATGGCCTTTACTAAGTCGACTTTTTTATTTTTAGCTGGTTTACCATACTTCATATCTTTTACCTTTTCTTTTTGTTCTTTGGTAAGAGGAAGACCAGTATAGTTATCATTGTATGGTGGGGGTACTTGACTATATCCTACACCCTCACCTTCATTTTCTTTCCATAATAATTGATTTTCAATCATAGAATTGACTACTTTATAGAACCATCAAATTTTCTAAAGTCTAGTTCAGCCCTTTTAAATTTATTGGTTAGATTTGAAATTTCTAACTTTGAGGCTTCCAGTTCAGCAGTTAATTCAACAATTTTCTGTTTGGAATCAAGTTGGTGACAACATTTTAAATTAAAATCATATTTGAGTTTAGAAAAATCACTTTTCTATGCTTCTATTTTTATCTAGGAAGTCTCTTTCATTCTTCTTAAGTTTATAGTTTTCAGATTTCACAACTTCCATGTCTCTAAGAAAGTTACTATTATGAGATTCGTAGAGATATACTTTATTAATACAAGCTTGAGAACATAATTGAGAACTTACCTCAGATGAGCTGGAAGATGTTGGTGCATTTTGTGACCGTCGCTATGCAATTCAGACCAGCGGAACGCCACAGGCGAAGTTAGCACAACTTCGCCATAGGCGAAGTTAGAACAACTTCGCCAACGGCAAAGTTATCACAACTTCGCCATAGGCGAAGTTATGAACAACTTCGCCTACTGGCCCAAGCCCAAGCCCGAGAAGATGTTTTGTCTATATATATGTGTGTCTTGTTTAGGTTTTGTATCCAAAAAATAAGAGTATTGTGTTATAGTTCATTTGTCTAGAGAGTAAAAGAGAGGAAGTGTCGTGAGAGACGACCCGAGGTAGAGCTCACCTCGGGGTCGGACGTGTTTTTGTTTCATTATTATTATAAAGAATCTGCAGATTTGTTTATCCCGTTCTTGTATTTGTTCGTGTATTTGTTCGTGTACGTGTTTGTGTTCTTCATCTTGTACACCATTAACGAGTCTAGGAGGATTCCGCACTCCTAGACCTCGTGCGGATCTCGTATCGATTGGCGACGCCCCGGGAGGACCTACAGAAGAAATAAAGCGATAAAAGCAAATTGAAGCTCATTAACTTGTTCCTCAGCAGCATTTTCTTCTTCAGCATCTTCAACATGAGAAAAGTTGGCAGTCTGATTATTTATGTTGAGAGCAGCCATCTGATCAGTCTAGGAGAATTGCTGAGCTACCAAACCCCGTTCACTGTCACCCGAACTAGCACCACTTTCTCCTCTAGCACTTCCCACTGGTACCAACGCTCTTTCCATGTTTCCTTCCTTTGCTGGATTGGTACATTCATGAGCAAAGTATGACCTGGCTCGTGACAATTGTAACACCTCAGAGTATCCTTGTTAAAACCCACCTTCTGATTATTTGGCATATTCCAATTATTCATTCTCGTTCTCTTAGTAAATTTCTTAGCCCGAAACACTACCATGGCAATTTGCCAAGAAATATCCGTTTCTTCTACATCATCTGGATGAATTTGATCAAGCTCAGCAGCAACTACTGGTTGAACCAGATCTCCAGCAAGGAATGCGTTGTAACAGTTCATGAATCCCGCCATTAAAGCAATGTTATCTTGAGTTTCCTTTGAGATAGAAGTAATCTGACTAGAATTCTGACTATAAGAAGCACCAGATGCTTGAGGTTTAACAGTAGCATCAAGTGATTGAGTAGGTTTAGCATAGAACACTAGAGCTGGTTGTGGTGAAGCTTGAGAGAATTGACCCTGAGCAGATTTAAACATTAAAAAGTTACTTTGAGGTTGAAACTGTTGTTGTCCCTGAGTAGCTTTGAATATTGAGAAGTTGTCAAGTGAAATAAGTACATTGTTTGAAGCAACACTGTAGCCCGCTGCATTGTAGGAGTTTGCATGGTTTATGGTCCGATGCTTGTCATCCATGTCACAAGCCTTGATGATGCCATAACCTCAGATAGAGTCAGTCTGTTGAGATCCTTCGTCTTTTTGATTACTACAACATTCATATCCCAACTTTGAGGCAAAGAGTTTACCAGTTTATTATTTGTCTTAGCTGTTGTCAGATTAATACTTGCAGATGTCATCTCAGTCACAAGAGCTATGAACCTATGCAGCTGTGTTTCCAAAGACTCTCTTTAGACGTGATTAAACATGTTAAACTTTTGTCGCAACAAATCTTGACGACTTCTCCTCATGTCTTCATTACCCTCATACACATCAATCAAGGCTTCCCATAGTGCCTTAGCAG